>NC_057711.1:10838973-10847029 GCF_004010195.1 Chiloscyllium plagiosum | reverse complement strand
TATGACATCAACAGCCCTTCCTTCATCTATCAACTTGGTCACTTCCTCAAAGAACTCTATTAAGTTGGTAAGGCATGATCTCCCCTGCACAAAACCATGTTGCCTATCACTGATAAGCCCATTCTTTTCTAAACATAAATAGATCCTATCCCTCAGTACCTTCTCCAGCAACTTTCCCACCACTGACATAAGGCTCACTGGTCTGTAGTTACCCGGAATATCCCTACTACCCTTCTTGTACAGGGGGACAACATGAGCAACCTTCCAGTCTGGCACTTCACCTGTATTTAAGGATGCCACAAAGATATCTATCAGGGCCCCAGCTATTTCCTCTCTCACCTCCCTCGGCAACCTGTGATAGATCCCATCTGGTCCTAGGGATTTGTCCACCTTAATAACCTCTAGCCTACCCAACACATCTTCCCTACTTATGTCAACGTGATCCAGACTAATCAAACTTCTATGTCTAATCTCAAGATTCATCATGTTCCTCTCCTCTGAACACTGATGCAAAGTAATCATTCAGAATCTCACCCATTCTCTCAGGTTCGACACACAGCTTTTCTTCATTATCCTTTAGTGGACCAATCCTTTCTCTAGTTACCCACTTGCTTTTGATATAAGAATAAAATGCTTTGGGATTCTCCTTAATTCTGCTTGCTAAAGCTATTTCATGACCTCTTTTAACCTACTTGATTCCTCGTTTAAGACTTGTCCTACTCTTCTGATTATTCCTCCAAGGCCCGTTCTGTTTTTAGCTGCCTAGACCTTATGTACGCTTCCCTTTTCCTCCTGGTTAGTTGTACAATTTCTCCTGTCATCCACGGTTCACGAATCTTGCCCTTCCTATCCTTTGCCTTTAGTGGGACATGCCTATCCTGCACTATCTTTAGCCTATATTTGAAAGCCTCCCACATATCAATTGTGGACTTCCCTTCAAATAGCTGTTTCCAATCCATATTTCTGAGCTCCTGCCTAATTTTGATATAATTGGCCTTGGCTCAGTTTAGTACTCTTCCCTTAGGACCACTCTGATCTCTATCTACAAGTATTCTAAAACTTACAGAATTGTGTTCCCAAAGAAATCCCCCACCGCAAAGTCTACCACCTGTTCTGGCTCATTTCCCAGTATCAGGTCCAATATGGCCCCTTCCCTCATCTGGCTATTGACCTACTGCTCTAGAAAACTCTCCTGGATGCTTCTTACAAATTCTACCCCATCCAGACCTCTGACACGAAGTGTATCCCAGTCAATGTTGGGAAAATTAAAATCTCCCATCACCCCTACTCTATTGCCTCTATATCGTTCCATAATCTACTTACCTGTTTGTTGTTCTATCTCATGCTCACTGTTGGGAGTCCTGTAATACAGCCCCAACTATGTAACTGCACCCTTTTCTTATTTCTCAGCTCCACTCATAATGCCTCACTACCCAAGACCTCCATAGTGTCCTCCTTTAGCATAGCCGTGATATCATCCCTGACCAGCCACGCAACTCCATACCCCCACCCCTTTACTTCCACTTCCCTGTCCTGTCTGAAGGGTCTATATCCTAGGACATTCAGTTGCCAATCATCATGCCCTTCCTTCAACCAAGTCTCTGTGATTGCAATAATGTCATACTCCCAGGCACCAATCCAAGCCCTAAGTTAATCTGCCTTACACATTATATTCTTTGCATTAAAGTAGATGCATTTCAGGCCATCAGTTCTTTTGCACTCATCTCAAGTCTCTGTGATTGCAATAATGTCATACTCCCAGGCACCAATCCAAGCCCTAAGTTAATCTGCCTTACACATTATATTCCTTGCATTAAAGATATTCCTTGCATTAAAGTAGATGCATTTCAGGCCATCAGTTCTTTTGCACTCATCTGCTCCCAGCCTGCTCTTCCTTTTATTAATGCTATCTTCATGATTCTTACAGTCTCCAGTCTCCACCTCGCTGCCTACTTGTTTTCTCTTCTGGTTCCCAGTCCCCTGCCACATTACTTTAAAACTTCCCCAACAGCAGTAGCGAAAACTCCCCCAAGGACATTGGTTCCGGCCTGGTTCCGATGTAGACCGTCCATTTTGTAATAGTCCCACCTTCCCCAGAACCGGTCCCAATGTCCAACAAATCTGAACTCCTCCCTCCTATATCATCTCTCAAGCCACATGTTCATCCTGCCTATTTTTTTCATTTCTACGCTGGCTAGCACATGGCTCTGGTACTAATCCCGAGATCACTACATTTTGAGGTCCTCCTCTTTAACTTCTCCTAGCTCCCTGAATTTTTCTTTCAGGACCTCATCTTGTTTTCTACTTATCGTTGGTGCCTATATGCACCAAGACAACTGGCTGTTCACCGTCTCCTTTTAGAATGCGCTGCAGCCGATCGGTGACATCCCTGACCTGAGCACCTGGGAGACAACATACCATCTGGGAGTCCCGTTTTCGGCCACAGATCCGCCTACCTACTCCTCTCAATAGAATCCCCTATGACTATGGCCCTACGAGTCTTTTTTCCTGCCCATCTGAACAGCAGTGCCCGCCACGGTGCCATGATCTTGACAACTGCTGCCCTCTCCTGGTGAGCCATCTCCCCCCATCAGTATTCAAAATGGTATACCTGTTTTGGAGGGAGATGACCACAGGGGACACCTGCACTGCTTTCCTACTCTCTTTGTCTTTTGGTCACCCATTCACTGTCTCCCTCAGGAATTCTAACCTACGGTGTGACCAGTTCACTAAACGTGCTATCCACTACCACTCAGCTTTGCGGATGCTCCACAGTGAGTCCATCCCCAGCTCCAGAGCTGTCATGCGGTCAACCAAGAGCTGCAGCTCGACACACTTCTTGCAAGTGTAAGAGCCAGGAACATCCAACATGTTCCTAAGCTCCCACATCGAGCAAGAGGCACATTCCACGAGTCTGAGGTCCCCTGCCATTGTAAGCTTAGCTTTATGTGAACTAACTAAAACCAAACAGTGCACTTAAATATATGAAAAAGGAAGATTAAAAAAGATAAGAAAGAAATAAAAGCCTTACCTTACAGAGTGTCTGTCTTCCGGTTGGCTGGGGGGGGAGATACTACACATGTAGTATCTTGGGTTTAGCCACTGCCCAAACATAAATTAAGCCCTTACCTTCCCAGCAGTCCTCGCTTCACCTCACCTTCTCTCCTCGCCGCTCTGTCAAAATGGAGGCCCGACTCCCGAGGTAAGTCCCTTTTTAAGCAGGAAAACCAACCCTTCCTGGCAGCCTTCGCTTCACCTCACCTCTCCTCGCTGCTCTGTCACAATCGAGCGTTAACTTGAAGATTTTTTTAGAACTCATCTAAAATGTACAATTGGCAAAAAAAAAGTGCCATCAAAGAGCATCTAGGATGACAGCATCACTGACAAGATTGATATTTGTTGCCCTTTCGATGTTGCCCCGTTTTTGAATAGCTGCAGTATTGAAAGTATACTCTGAAAGCTGTTAAATGAGGCAGTCCAGAACTTTGATCCAATGACAATGATGAAATGTTGAAATATTTCCAAATCATCTGATGTGTGACTTGGAGATGGTGATATTTCTTCATTCCTGCTGCCAATTGTTTCTGATCTGGTAGACTAGTGCTGAATCAGTTCTAGAGACACAGGACTTGGGAGGAAAAGTAGACCCTTCAGCCTTATGAGCCTGTTCCACCTTTCAATAAGGTCATGACTGATCTAGTTGTCTCAACTCACTTTTCTGTCTGCTTTAATGATACTTGATTCTCAAATCTATCTAATTTCTACTACTCTTCAGAAGTCTTTATTTATAAAATAATTCTTCATTTGTGGCAGTTTCTAATTAAAATGAGTATCTATTTCCTCTTTGCTGAATAAATTTCTTTAACTGAATGCTACTGTTAATGCATTGCTGTGCTGCTAATTGTGTACGTATGTTTTTTTAAGGTCTTGGAATGGTTACCCCTGTGAATGATCTCCGAGGATCTGAATCCGTTGCATATGAAAAAGGAGAGAAATTGCTACGTTGTAAGCTAGCAGCCTTTCACAGACTGGCAGACCTCTTTGGATGGTCACAACTTATCTACAACCACATTACAGTAAATTGAGCTCCACGCATTCCTCTCTTTTTAAAATAAAAGTTTAATATATACATAATCCTAGTTTTACTGACTGGATGAAAATGTACATTTTACAGAAAACGTTTTACTTTGTTCTTTCTGTTCATAGCAACTTAGTTTTGCTGAACTTAAGTAGATGGTGAAAAAATGGTTTGTGTAAATGTGATTGAGAAATATGTTTTATCACAGTTCTGTAGTTAGACTTCGAATTGGTAAATTTCTTTAAAGTCTCCTCAATAAAATTCAACAGACATTTTTTTTTCCTGTTTAATGTACCTGTCAGTTTTGTAACTCTGCAGTGTGTCTCAGCACAATTGAATTAGTAGATTTATGGTACTTACATTTTTGGTGGAGGTTTCCTGTGCTACTATGTTGCACACAATGTTTTTGTCTGATTTCCTGTGAAACCACTCTGCCGTCTTCTTTAAGAGTCTTGGTGTACAAGGCTGGTGTCAGAATAACTGGATGGGGTGGTGGGGATGTTGAAGTGAATTACAGAACAGTAGGGACAAAACTGAAAGGAATTAAATAGAAGAATAAATGAAAATAGAATAGTCACACTGGAAGCTGAAGTAGGTCCCTGAGAAAAAGACTGATTGGCAAGCTAGATCTGATGCAACACAAGATACAAGAAGACGACTCTTAGATGAACTAAAGTTAACAGAAGAATGGCTTTTCCAGTGCCACACTTTTGACACTGATCTCCTGCAGTCCTCACCTTCTCCCAGGAGAGCATTGGCAGGCACTGATGAGAATTTCAATGGCTGATGTTCTGGAGTACATTTGGAAATGGCTCTAGCGTCATTTTACCAAGTAGTGCCTCAGTTAAAGCTGCTTGAGTTTCCTGCAACTTACTTCATACCTGTCTACAACGTAGAGCACCTAATTCATAGAATTCATTAATAGAATCCTTACAGTGTGGAAACAGGCCATTTGGCCCAACAAGTCCACACCGACCCTCCGATTATCCCACCCCATTCTCCTACAGTATTGCTGTATATTTCCCCTGACTAATGCACCTAGTCTACACATTCCTGCACACTAATGGGCAATTTAGCATGGCCAGTCCAACTACCCTGCACATCTTTGAACTCTGGGAGGAAACCAGAGCACCCGGATGATACCAATGCAGACATGGGGAGAATGTGCAAATTCCACACAGTTGCCTGAGGCTGGAATCAAGCTGGGGTGCCTGATGCTGTGAGGCAACAGTTCTAACCACTGAGCCACCGTGCTGCTTTATAATCTGTTGTATCTTAATCTTCAAAATTACTGAAAAGAAAACTGGATGAGTAAATTAGTAGTAATCAGCGTCATTGATTTACTTGGCTGTAAATGCAAAAAATATCATTGCTTTGAAAAAAAAATTTTGACTCCAATTTCTATAACCTGAACAAATTTCTGTACACATTGTTTAAAAAAAACTTTATCCTAAACACACACACATTACAAAATTGCAGATCTGACTTTCTTTTTTTAAAAGGATAGTAGGCAAAAATAGTTTTAGTAAACGGCGCACTTAAAATTTTCTCATAGTGGAAAGAAAATCTATAAGTTTCCTGTTGATTCCCAATTGGCAAATGCCACCTATCTCTGAAATGTTACTGTTTGTCCAGGTTATATGGGTTTTGAATTGTCTAAATTACTAGCAATGTGATATCAATTATTTAAGTAACTCTTACATCAAAACCTTAGCTTAGGGCAGGAATCTTTTCTTATAACTTCAGCTTAGCTACAAACTATACTCGTGTAGATTTCCTTTTCTTAAAAGCATTATGTATTCATTATAAAATGATAATGTAATAACTGAAGGCAAGTTTTTTTTTTAAACTGTTGTTTCCTATAAGCTACAAACTATACTCGTGTAGATTTCCTTTTCTTAAAAGCATTATGTATTCATTATAAAATGATAATGTAATAATAACTGAAGGCAAGTTTTTTTTTAAACTGTTGTTTCCTATAGGTCAGAGTCAGCTCTGAACAGGAACATTTTCTCATTGTACCTTTTGGACTTCTTTACAGTGAGGTCACTGCATCTAGTTTGGTGAGTGAGGAGGACCAAGTTTACATTTTAAATGCTAATTATTTAATCAACTTCGTGTTACATTCAGCTTTGCTTTGGAAATTACATTATTTCTGTTAATGTGTTTTATAAACTGAAACATTACCGTAACAGCAAGGCTATAATTTTCTAATGTATGTCTACAAGAACTTTATTTTTCTTTAAAGTTGCCTTTTCAGAAATTTTCCAAGGTGAATGACTGGCATCATTTGAGTGAAATGATAAACTTGACTGTAAGGTTAGGAGCAAAAATAGTTAATTTGGCCATCAGAGTCTGCATCTGATAATCTGCAACTGTACCATTGTGCCTTTCCTCCCAAATGCTGATTACCCTTTGATCAAATATCTATCTACCTCCAGCCTTCAATATATGTAATGACCCAAGCTCTACAGTCCCCTGTGATAACAAACCTCATAGATCCTTTGAGAGAAAGAAAATCAACCTCATCTGTCTATTTCCATATAATCCATCTACCAAATTTTTGTCCATTCACACAACTTGTCTATATCACCACTTGTCTTCCCACCTAACTGTGACATATGAAACTTGGTGATAATACATTCACTTCTGTCATCCAAGTCATTAGTATGTCTGGTAAATAATTGTGGCCCTAACACTGGCACTCCACCAGCTACAGATTGTCATCTTGAAAATGCCTCCTCTATCCCAACTCTCTCTGTCTTACGTTAATGTGCTAATATAAAACCCCCAGTACCATGGGTCCTTACTAAGTAGCCTAACGTGTGGTATCTCATTGAACACCTTTTTCTTTTTGGAAATACAAATATATATACTGGAGGGATTCTTCTGGTATAGTTGTAATGTCCATGCTTCTAAGCCAAGAGGCCCAAGTTCAAGTCCTACCTGCTCTGGAGGTGTGTAATAATATCTCTGAATGGGTAGATTAGAAGATATCTATTGCCTCCATTGAAACACCTTTTATCTATCCTGCTTGTTACCTCCAATGAATTTGAAAAAGAATTATCAGGTATAATTTCTCCTTTGTGAAGTCATGCTGAATCAGCCTATTTGTATATGTTTCTAAATATTGTTATTACATCCTTTATAATGGACTCTAGCATTTTCTCAATTACTGGTGTTAAACTAATTGGCCTGTAGTGAGCTTTTGTCTCAGAGTCAGAGAGTTGTACAGCATGGAAATACACCCTTCGGTCCAACCTGTCGATGCCAACCAGATACACCAATCCAATCTAGTCCCACCTGCCAGCACCTGGCCCATATCCCACCAAACCCTTCCCCTTACTTTCCTTTTTGAATAAAGATTTGCAATCTCAATTTTCCAATTCACTAAGACTTTTCCAGAAACTAAGGATTCTTAGAAGAAATAGAATTAAGGAGAATCCAAAGGGTCTTTACAAATATATTAAGGACAAAAGGGTAACTAGGGAGAGAATAGGGCCCCTCAAAGATCAGCAAGGCAGCCTTTGTATGGAGCCACAGAAAATGGGGCAGATACTAAATGAATATTTTGCATCAGTATTTACTGTGGAAAAGGATATGGAAGATATAGACTGTAGGGAAATAGATGGTGACATCTTGCAAAATGTCCAGATTACAGAGGAGGAAGTGCTGGATGCTTTGAAATGGTTAAAGGTGCATAACTCCCCAGGACCTGATCAGGTGTACCCAAGAAATTTGTGGGAAGCTGGGGAAGTGATTGCTGGGCCTCTTGCTGAGATATTTGTATCATCGATAGTCACAGGTGAGGTGCCGGAAGACTGGAGGCTAGCAAGCGTGGTGCCACTGTTTAAGAAGGGTGGTAAAGACAAGCCAGGGAACTATAGACCGGTGAGCCTGACCTCGGCAGTGGGCAAGTTGTTGGAGGGAATCCTGAGGGACAGAATGTACATGTATTTGGAAAGACAAGGACTGATT
>NC_057711.1:10835568-10837504 GCF_004010195.1 Chiloscyllium plagiosum | reverse complement strand
GTCTCCTTCCTATCGGAAAGATGTTGTGAAACTTGAAAGGGTTCAGAAAAGATTTACAAGGATGTTGCCAGGGTTGGAGGATTTGAGCTATAGGGAGAGGCTGAACAGGCTGGGGCTGTTTTCCCTGGAGCGTCGGAGGCTGAGGAGTGACCTTCTAGAGGTTTACAAAATTGAGGGGCATGGATAGCTTAAATAGACAAAATCTTTTCCTTGGGGTCAGGGAGTCCAGAACTAGAGGGCATAGGTTTAGGGTAAGAGGGGAAAGATATAAAAGAGACCTAAGGGCAACTTTTTCACGCAGAAGGTGGTAAGTGTATGGAATGAGCTGCCAGAGGATGTGATGTGGAGGCTGGTACAATTGCAACATTTAGGAGGCATTTGGATGGGTATATGAATAGGTTTGGAGGGATATGGGCCGGGTACAGCAGGTGGGACTAGATTGGGCTGGGGTATCTGGTCGTTGTGGACAGGTTAGACCGAAGGGTCTGTTTCCATGCTGTACATCTGACTCTATTACTACCGATACATCCAGTATCCCTGTAGCTACTTCCCTTTTAATATCCTACCTAACCCAGTACGTACGAGGGACATATTAGCATTTAGTCCCATATACCTTTTCTCTAGTGATGGTGATAGTTATTGTATTCATTTCCTCTTTCCTTTTGCCCATGATTTTAGTGTTTTTGAAATGCTATTAATGTCTTAACTCCTGCCATTTCCTGGTTCCCCATTTAAGATTTTGCCAGATTCATTCCCTCATTTTGGTCCCTCTCCTTTTTATATATGTAAGGAAGCTCTTGTTGTTCATTCCAGCATTGTAGTTGACTTTCACCCTCTTTACTGTAATTTTGGTCATCTTTTGATAGATTTTAAAATGTTCCCAATCCTCTGCCTTGCAATGTAGCAAAGCTTAGTGGCATGTTTTCTTTTCAAAGTGGCAGCCTATAGTTCTTCTATAATGTGTTCTCGTACAATCCTGCATTATAGAAACGTTGTGCTTTAGAAACAGCGCTTAAGGTATTGGCGATGTAATCACATTACAGCCAACACCCATTTTAAAGGTTCATACTGTAGAAATTGTCCCCAATTCATCAATCGTATTACAGTGTATTCATGTTTATGAAATGCATGTTATTGCAGAACAACCTGTAATGGTGGTATTGCTGGACTGTTAAGCCAGAGACGTAATTAATGTTCTGGGGATCTGGGTTCGAATTCTGCCATGGCAGATGGTAGGTTTTGAATTTAATAAAAATCTATAATTAATAATCTAATGATGACCGTGAATCCGTTGTCAATTGTTGTAAAAACCTAAAGGTTCACTAATGTCCTTTTAGGGAAGAGAGCTGCTATCCTTACCTGGTTTGGCTGACGTGACCTACTCCAGATCCACATTAACACCATTGCCTTGGATGGACAATGAATGCTGGCTTAGCCAGTGATGTCTTCATTCCATGAATGGATTTTTTTTATATAAAAATGATGCTTTCTTTAATTTCTCTGGTGAGCCATAGTTGGTTTATGCCCTTTCTGGAACCCTCTTTCCTCATTGAGATATATCTTTGCTAAGAGTCATGATCTGTCTTTGTAAACAATTTTTTAAACAATTCATTTACAAGACGAGGGTGTCAGTGTCTAGGAGAAAGTGAGGACTGCAGATGCTGGAGATCAGAGCTGAAAAATGTGTTGCTGGAAAAGCCCAGCAGGTCAGGCAGCATCGAAGGAGCAGGAGAATCTAAGTTTTGGGCATAAGCCCTTCAGGAATGAGGAAGGTGTGCCAAGCAGGCTAAGGTAAAAGGTAGAAGGGAGGGGCATTGGGAATGCGATAGGTGGAAGGAGGTTAAGGTGAGGGTGATAGGGGGTGGGGACGGAGAGGTCGGGAAAATGATTGCAGGTCAAGAAGGCGGTGCTGAGTCCGAGGGTTGGGACTGAGATA
>NC_057711.1:10835289-10835539 GCF_004010195.1 Chiloscyllium plagiosum | reverse complement strand
GGGGAAAAGCTGGAGAAATCTGCATTCATCCCTTGTGATTGGAGGGTTCCTAGTGGAAGATGAGGTGCTCTTCCTCCAGGCATCATGTTGTCATGGTCTGGCAATGGAGGAGGCCAAGGACCTGCATGTCCTTGGTGGAGTGGGAGGGGGAGTTAGTGTTCAGCCACCGGGCGGTTGGGTTGGTTGGTGCAGGTGTCCCAGAGGTGTTCTCTGAAATGTTCCGCAAGTATGCGGCCTGTCTCCCCAATGT
>NC_057711.1:10821262-10834920 GCF_004010195.1 Chiloscyllium plagiosum | reverse complement strand
GTCGGTCGCCCGAGATAGAAATGGAAAGGTCTAGGATGGGGAGGGAGGAGTCTGAGACGGTCCAGGTAAATTTGAGGTCCGGGTGGAAGGTGTTAGTAAAGTGGATGAACTGTTCAACCTCCTCGTGGGAGCCCGAGGCAGCGCCGATACAGTCATCGATGTAGCGGAGGAAAAGGTGGGGGGTGGTATAGCTGCGGAAGATGGACTGTTCCACATATCCTATGAAGAGGCAGGCATAGCTGGAGCCCATGCGGCAGCCCATGGCTACTCCTTTGGTTTGGAGGAAGTGGGAGAATTAGAAAGAGAAGTTGTTCAGAGTGAGGACAGTTCAGTCAGTCGGAGGAGGGGGTCAGTGGAAGGGTACTGGTTGGTACGGTGGGAAAGGAAGAAGCGGAGGGCTTTGAGGCCTTCGTGATGGGGGATGGAGGTGTATAGGGACTGGATGTCCATGGTGAAAATAAGGTGTTGGGGACCGGGGAAGCGCAAATCATGGAGGAGGTGGAGGGCATGGGTGGTGTCCCGAATGTAGATGGGCAGCATGGAGGAGCTGGAGGACGTAGGCAGTGTGTGCTGTGAAGAGGATACTAAGAGGCTGCAGGGTGACTTGGACAGATCTGCTGAGTAGGCAAGTACTTAGAAAATGCAATACAATGTGGATAAATATGAGATTATCCACTTTGGTCACAAAAACAGGAAGGCAGATTATTATCTGAATGGTGACAGTTTAAGAAAAGGTGAGGTGCAATGAGACCTGGGTGTCTTGGTGGAACAGTCACTGAAGGTTGGCATGCAGGTGCAACAGCAGTGAGGAGATCTACTGGCATGCTGACCTTTGTTGTGAGAGGATTTGAGTATCTGAGTAGGATGTCTTGCTGCAATTGTACAGGGCCTTGGTGAGGCCACACCTTAAGTATTGTGTATAGCTTTGGTGTCCAAGTCTGAGGTAAAACATTCTTGCTATTGAGGGAGTCCAGCGAAGGTTCACCAGACTGATTCCTGGGATGGCAGGGCTGACGCATGAAGAAAGACTAGATCGACTGGGCTTGTACTTGCTGGAATTTAGGAGAATGAAGGGAGCATCTCACAAGCATATAAAATCCTGATGGGACTGGACAGGGTATATGTGGGAAGAATGTTTCTGATGTTGGGGAAGTCCAGAAATAGGGGTCACAGTCTCAGAATAGAGGGTAAGCCATTCAGGACTGAGATGAGGAAGAACTTCTTCACTCAGTTGTGAATCTGTGGAATTCTCTCCCACAGGAAGCTGTTGGGGCCATTTCATTAGATATATTCAAGAGAGAGCCCTTGCAGCTCAAGGGATCAGAGGGTCTGGAGAGAAAGCAGAAATGGGATACTGAAATTACGTGATCAGCCATGACCATATAGAACAGTGGTGCAGTCTTGAATTACCGAATGGCCTACTCCTGCACCTATATTTTTTAAAGTTTCTGTGGAGTTGCATCTTGGCCAGACCAGACAAGGATGGTAATTCCCTTCCCTAAAAAGATGCTAGCGAACCAGAAGGTTTTTCCTAAAATCAGCAATTTTAGACTCTTAATTAGACTCTTAATTTCAGATTTACACTGAATTCAATTTCCACCATCTGCTGTGGCGGGATTTGAACCCAGTTGCTGTGCCCTTTTCTCAGACCTGAGAAGATCAGGTTTAACCTAGTGTGGAGATGTGTCCCCATCAGCAACTCTGTTGGAGCTATCGCTAAAGTTGAGAGGGGTGATTCTGTAATCAAACCAGAGCTGGGCCAGTTTGGTATTGACTGACTGAAGCTGTGGATTGTTTCTTTTAAGCCTGCCTCAAATTTGGACTGCTCTTTCTGCCAGGCCATTGGATGATGGATGGTAGGGAGCTGTCCTTACATGTTGAATCCTAGATGCAGTCTTCAGCCAACTTCATCCACTCCACATCAAGAAACAGTTGGAGGCATTGGACACTGCAAGGGCTATGGGCCCTGACAACATTCAATCAATAGTACTGCAGACTTGTGCTCTAGAACTTGCTGTTTGTCAAGCCACACTGTTCCAGTATATCTACAACGCTGGCATCAATGCAAGAACATGGGCCATTGCCCAGGTATGCCCTGTACACAAAAAGCAAGGCAAAGCCAACTCGGACAATTACTACCCTGTCGATCTCGTCTCAATCATCAGTAAAGTGATGGAAGATGCTTTCAAGCAGCATCTCTTTGGCAATAACCTGCTCACTGGCACCCAGTTTGTGTTCTTCCAGGGCCACTCAGTTCCTGGTCTCATTACAGTGAATTCCACAGGTGTGGTGAGAATGATGACCCTTGATGTCGAGGCTGCATTCGATTGAGTGTGGCTTCAAAGAGCCCTAGTAAAACTGGGCTCTTATTTCAGCGGCGACACAGCAAAGGGGTCTCGTGGCTAGCAACTAGGTCCTTGATTCAGGGTGCACCTAAGAAGGACTGTAAAGTTGAACACTTCTTTTATTTATTTTTCTGCTTTTGTGTTCTTTGGTTTATTTTTCTGTTTTAAGTTGGCACCAGAGAGTGGCGATACTGTACATTTTTCTATGTATTTTGTACAAAATATGTGTGATAATAAATGACTGAACGAACTCCCAGTCAGTTCGGAAAATGATTGATTGTTGGAGGCTATCCATCTCGGCTTCTGGATATCTCTGCAGGATTTCCCCAGGGTGGTGTCGGCCCAACCATCTTCAACTGCTTCAATGACCTTCCCTGCATCATAAGATTAGAAGTAGAGATGTTCACCGATAGTTGAACAATGTACAACACCATTTGTGACGCCTGAGATACTGAAGCAGTCCATGTTCAAATGCAATAAGTTCTGGAGAGTATCCAGGCTTGCCCCAAGTGGTAAATAACATTCACACCACATAAATGTTAGGCAATGACGATCTCCAATAAGAGACAATCTAACCACCATCCTTTGATCAGTGGTGTTACTATTACTGAATACCTGACTACCAATATTCTTCGGGTTAACATTGACCAGAAACTCAACTAGACTCTCCACATAAACACTGGCTACAAGAGTCAGAGGCTGGGAATACTGTTGCACATAACATACATCCTGCCTCCCCAAAGCCTAGCCATCATCAAGAAGGCACATGTCAGGAGTGTGATGGAATACTCCCCACTTGCCTGAACGGGTACAGATCCAACAACACTTAGGAAGCGTGACACATTCCACAACAAAATAGCCCACTTGCTTTGCATCATATATAAAAGTATCTACTCCCTCTGCCATCAATGCTTAGTCACCGCAGTGTTTCCCATCTACAAGGCACATCAGGAATTCACCAAAGATCCTTACCCAGCACCTTCCAAACTCCTGACCACTTTCATCTAGAAGAACAAAGGCAGCACCACCACCACCTGCAATTACCATTCCGAGATCCTCCCCACCCTGACATGGAAGCAAGTTGTTTCTTTACTGTCGCTAGTCCAAATCCTGGAATTCCCTCCCTTAGAGCATTGTGGGTCTACTGCAGCACATCGACTTCCGCGGTTCAAGAAGGCAGCTCACCACCACCTTCTCGAGCAATGAGGAATGGCAGTAAATGCTGATCAGCCAGCAATGCCCATGTCCCATGAGTGAATAAAAACATTAAATTTAACACAGTTGTTTGTATCCCAGGTTTCTGCCTCTCAAACTGAATGCTAAATTTCTATTGCGTATTATGGTCACTCTTTTTTTTTTCATAAGGAATCTTCCTTCGTTCTGAGACATTATTAAACCTGCCTCATTACACATTACCAGATCCAAAAAACGCCTAATCCCTGGTGGATCCATGATGTACTGTTCTAGAGATCTCCTGACAAAAACATTGAATTCTTTCTGCTGCTACTTGTGCCCATTTGATGTAACCCAAAAACTTGGCAGATCGAATTTTCTTTAAGTGCCTTTTATTATGCCCTTGTTATATCTTGGTTTATTCTCTGTCCCATCCTTTCTTTTCTTTTATTTTGTAAATGCAATGTGCATTTTCTATTATTCTAAACTTGGTTTTGTCAGTCTGTAACAACAATATTAATTGTTTTGTGCTTTACAGGTTAAAGTTAATCTTCAAGGCGATATAATTGATCGGGGCTGCACCAATTTGGGAATAAATCAGGCTGGCTTTACCTTGCACTCTGCCATCTATGCAACTCGTCCAGATGTCCGATGCATTGTACACATTCACACACCAGCTGGAGCTGCAGTAGGTTAATTTTTTTCTTATGTTTCTTAGTCTGCCTGAATTGAGGCAGTTCTCATTTTCCCAAACCAAACCATTTAATATTTTCTATCCCTTCTCTTGACATATTACATGACTGAGATTGCATATTAATATATGATCTAGATGTGTATGTAGTGTACTGGTTTTAGTAGAGAAAGATGTGGTTATGGACTGACTTATTCTGTTGCAGTTAGAGTAAAAATAATTCTGTTTGCTGTGCAGGATCATTCTTAAAATAATTCAAAATTATCCCACTGTCTTCTCTTATAGCTTTGCATTTTCTCTGCTTCAAATATTTATCCACTTTTCCAAAAAGAAGGCAATCATCTAGGCATGAATCAACAGTGATTGTTTATAATAAATTTTAAGAAAAAATAGATTTTTAAATATTACAATAATACAAAACACTGCAATTCAAAACAATACAAAAATAGTACAAAACTAAACCCAAATAATAAAAAAATTCCCCAACCCACCCTCCTATACAAATGTATAAGCATATGTAGAGAAGTATAAAATTAAAAAAACCTAAACTAGCTATTTAACTAAATAAAAAAATACCTAACAACAAACAAACAAATAGTAATAACTCACCCCAGCCAAACAAAACACTGATACATTCACAGGTCCTCCTCCCTGGATATTGGACTCATGAAACATAATCATTATGGCTATATAAAAGCCCTTGTTAGTGTGGTAGATAAATCTGTGTCCAGGTATTTCAAAAAGGGTTGGCATGTCTTGTAAAAATTCTCAGTTTTGTGGTGTACCATATTTGTGAGAAAATCCAGGGGAATATGCTCCATAACAATCTTCTGCTAACCTGACAGGCCTGGGGGGGTTTCTGATATCCAACCTAGCAGAACGTAAGAATATTGAAAAGTTTTTTTCTTATGCGAATCTGCAGGAAATACAATGGGTAGGCCCAAAAGGAGAGAAATGGGGTCCTTAAACCCTGTTTTTATTTCCTGTGATCATTGTAAATTGATGATCAAAGACTTCCTGCTGAGCGACGCCTACATTTCCTGTATATTTTCTGGAAATCTGTAATTTTAAACTCTCTTTAATTTTGTCCTGGCTTTCTGTGTCTCAATGAAAATACTCTCCGTATCTATGGCTCGAACTTATGACATGAGAAATATAAGTAGACTAGTTTTTGCCTGGATAGGTGTAGTACCAACAACACTCAAGAAACTTGACTCTATCTAGGACAAGGCAGCCCACTTGATTGATCTCACCATCCACCACTGACGATCAGTAGCAGAAGTGTGTGTCATCTACAACATCTACTGCATTAATTCTCGAAGGTTCCTTAAGCAGCATCTTCAAACCTCATGACCATCCCTATCTGGAAGGGCAGGGACAGCAGATACATGGGAACACCAATATCTGCTAGGGCTCCAAACCACACAACATCCTGATTTGAAACTATATCACCATTCCTTCAGTGTTGCATGATCAAAATCTTGAAATTCCTCTCGTCGAATTATGTACGTAAATCAAATGGACTGCAGCAGTTCAAAAATGCAGCTCACTAAATTGTCTCAAGTCTAACTAGCGGTGGGCAATATATGCTGTCCCAACCAGCAACATCCACATCTCATGAATGGATTTATATTTTAAAACAAACTGTGTAACTTAGTTTTGAATGTGTTCGTTATTATAGCCTCTTCTGATTTCTGGGGTACAGAATCCCAACAATCAATGACCCTTTGAGAAGAAAGCTTAAAAATGAATTGCTGGAAAAGTGCAGCAGGTCAGGCAACATCAAAGGAGCAGGAGAATCGACGTTTCAGGCATAAGCCCTTCTTCAGGAAGCCCTTCTTACATTCCTGAAGAAGGGCGTATGTCCGAAACGTCGATTCTCCTGCTCCTTTGATGCTGCCTGACCTGCTGCACTTTTCCAGCAACACATTTTTAAGCTCTGATCTCCAGCATCTGCAGTCCTTACTTTCTCCTTTGAGAAGAAATTCATCCTCATTTCATCTCTGTCATAAATGGGTGATTCCTTATTCTAAAACTTTACTTTTAGTCTTAGCTTCCTCCAAAAAAAAACATTCTCGCAGTTACCCTATCAAGCCACCTCAGCATCTTTGATTGTTCCAATACAATCATTGCACACCTTCTAAGTTCAGGTGGTAATATGTCCAACCTGCTCAATCTTTTCTCATAAATCAACATAAGAACTTTCACCAAACTGCTCTTGAAATTCTAATGACATTTTAATCACTCCTTAAATTCAGATAGCAAAACTGTATGCAGTGCTTAGTGTGGTTTCACCAACACTTCTACAAGTATATCAGGACTTCCCTGCTTTAATATTCTGTTCCTCGTAAAGGCCAGTATTCCATTTCCCTTTCTATTTGCTTGCAATAACTATTTGCTAGTTTGATGGGATTTATCTATGACACACCCAGTTCCCTCTATGTTGTCCCTCTCTCAATTTAAATAATTGTCTGCTTTCCTTTTTTTTTCTACCAAAGTGAAAACATCACACTTTTCCCACATTTAATTCCATCTGCCAAATTTACTCCCCACACTCACTTTTGGAATGACAGCATTATCTTGAAAACAATACATACCGACATCCTGCCTACGACATTCTCATAACGTCATGTATGAAGTTCGTTGCCAGTATATACTCAGTGATGCTGAGTATATAGACGATATGTCCATACGATTGGCTGATGGAATCAAGCAAGCTGTTTTATAATAGGCAGAGTACAGACTGTACTGAACTAGCCTGCACTTAGAAACCCAAAAAAGTTTACTTGAAATGTAATTTTGCAATTGAACAATTGTTGAATAAACGTGAATAGGTTTATAGATAGACAAACAACCAGTTTAGATGATTGACCATGATCTTAATGTGGCTCATTTGCACTTGCCAGAAGCAATATTCGTATGCAGGGAACCATTTTCAAGCAAATAAAAGTAAAATGTTCAAAGCACATTTTTCAGTTACCCAGAGGCATGTGGGGCCTATAGTTCATTGTTGCTTTCTCCATTCCAGCATCTCAGCCAATCAGACTCCACTTCCTAGCCAATCAACACCCATTTGTATGAATTCTTGTTTGGAATTGCGCATTTGAAATTTGACATTCTCTTGTTTTGATGGGTTGTGATGATACTGTGGCTTTAAGACATTATTGTATCTTTTTTTTTGAAGAGAGGTCATAAGGCAGAGGTGAAGAGCAGTCTAACAAAACCTCTAGAGTAAACAACTTATGAAGCCTTACTTTTTTTTTTAAAAAGTTGGAATAATGGAGGCAGCCTTGATTGGTGTGGCCAGCTCGCTTCAGACCAGGATTTCTAGTTTTTTCTTAATTTTTAGGTTCAGCTTTAAATAGTTGGTTTTGTGGACTTGAAGAAATTGAAGCTATCTTTTCCCCCTCTTGGTTACAGCTACAAGCTGGGGATTCTCTCTGCTACTGGGTTAGCTGTGAGACAAATCTATTTTTCTGACTTTACTTTTTTGCTAAGGAATGTTACTACATTAAAACAGTTTATTGGTAATAGTTACTGTATCTATTATTCAGTTAAGTTTCTAACAGAATTAAGTTATTCTAAATTCCACTTTCTTTGGTTGTATCTTAACAGTAGTGTTAAAATAGTGTTTTGCTTAACATGGAGTGGAGCATTGCATTAGACTTTAAAATAAGTAAAAGTTAGAGTCTTGGCTATCTTTTTAAAATATTTTAAGGGGGTCTGGTCTGGTCCATAACAGGGTGTAGGATGAAATGCTTTGGTAACTTGTATATCTTTCCAGCAACATCCAAATTTTCTTTATGAATTCAGTGAAGGTGTGATTAGCCATGTAGATAAAGGGGAATCAATATATGTAGGTATGTGGATTTCAAGAAGGCATTTGATAAGGTTAGTATAAGTCAAGGGCTCATGAAGTTAGGAATAATATATTAGTGTACATGAAAGATCGATTAACAGGCAGGAAGCAATGAGTACGACTAAGTTGACAGGCTGTGATTAATGAGTGCTGCGGGGATCAATAGTTGGGCCTCATGTTGATGACTTGCACAGAAAGAATAGTATATCTAAGTTTTCTAGTTGGTACAAAGCTGTCTTCAAATGTAAGTTATGAGGAGGACATAGGCTACACAGAGATGTTGACAGTATACATGGACGTGCAGCACGATGGCAAATGGAATATAACATGGGTATGGTTCACTTTAAGAATTTGTTTTTAAGAAGTGTAAAACTTGTGTGAGTTTGTATAAGAAATTCAAACAACAACAATGAGGAAGGAAAATGGTATGTTAGCAGTTACTGCAAGAGGACTGGAGTACAAAAGTAAAGAGCTCTTGCAGCAATTTTACAGGGTTTTGGTGAGACTGCACTTACGATACTGAAGTTTTTGTCTCCTTATTAGGGATGACTATGCTTGCATTAGAGGCAGTACAGACTATGCTTGCATTAGAGGCAGTACAGCGCAAATTTATTGAATAAGTTTCTAAGATGAGAGGGCTATGATGAAAGACTGAGTAAAGTGTGCCAATATATTCTGAAGTATAGAAAAATAAGAGGTGATCTCATTGAAGCAGGAGATTCTGAAGAGGTTTAATAGGGTAAGTGCTGAGAGATTTCGACTGGATGGTAAATCTGAAACATGGGATATAGTGTCAGGATAAGAAGACAATCAACTAGGACTCGGATGATAAATTTCCATGTGAATCTTCGAAATTCTCCAAAAAGTTGTGGTTGCTCCATTGTCAATGAAATTTAAGGCTGAGATGGACTGAACTTTAGTGACAGGCATCTAGGGACAGTTGGATAAATAGAATCAAAGCACAATGTCACCCATCATCACATTGAATGGTGAAGTAGTCTTAATGAGCTATGCTGTGGTTCTGTTCGCCGAACTGGAAGTTTTTGTTGCAAACGTTTCGTCCCCTGGCTAGGCGAAGCGCTTCTTTGATGTTTCCTCCGGTGTTTATAGTGGTCTGTCCCTGCCGCTTCCGGTTGTCAGTTTCAGCTGTCCGCTGTAGTGGTTGGTATATTGGGTCGAGGTCGATGTGTTTGTTGATGGAGTTTGTGGATGAATGCCATGCCTTGAGGAATTCCCTGGCTGTTCTGTCTGGCTAGCCCTATGATAGTAGTGTTGTCCCAGTCGAATTCCTGTTGCTTGTTGTCTGCGTGTGTGGCTACTAAGGATAGCTGGTCGTGTCGTTTCGTGGCTAGTTGATGTTCATGTATGCGGATTGTTAGCTGTCTTCCTGTTTGTCCTATATAGTGTTTAGCGCAGTCCTTGCATGGTATTTTGTACACAGGGACAGACCACTATAAACACCGGAGGAAACACCAAAGAAGCGCTTCGCAGGAGGCTCCCAAGCACTGATGATGTCGCCCAGCCAGGGGACGAAACGTTTGCAACAAAAACTTCCAGCTCGGCGCTTTCGTAGTTTAGGACTTGGTCTGTGTGTGTGGGTTTCCTGTATACTCTTGTAGTGAATTCTCCGTTCAGTGTTCTCTGTACCATCACGTCTAGGAATGGGAGTTGGCTATCCTTTTCTTCTTCTCTCGTGAATCGGATTCCTGTGAGTGTGGCGTTGATGATCCGGTGTGTTTTTTCTATTTCCGTGTTTTTATTGATTACAAACGTGTCATCGACCATATCTGACCCAGAGTTTGGGTTGAATTTGTGGTAGGACTGTTTGTTCTAACCTTTGCATAACTGCCTCTGCTTTGAGTCCCGAGATTGATGATCCGATGGGTGTTCCGTTGATGTGTTCGTATATCTGGTTGTTGAATGTGAAGTGTGTTGTGAGGCACAAGTCCAGTAGTTTAAGTATGCAGTCTTTGTTGATAGGTTCAGCGTCCTGTTTTCTGTTCTGTATGTCCAGTAGGTTGGCTATTGTTTCTCTGGCCCACTCAGACCCATAGTATCACTACCAGGGACACCATCATACAAACTGGCCAAAGAAGTACAACAGAAACTGAAACACCTGGTCAGCGGATCCAAACACTCTATACAATCAACACAGGAATTCTTGGACATCATCAGAAATATACACATAGACAAAGAAGAAACCATGATATCATTCGACGTGACGGCACTGTTCACTTCGATTGACAAAACCCTAGCCAGAGAATAAATAGCCAACCTACTGGACATACAGAACAGAAAACAGGACGCTGAACCTATCCTTAGTAGCCACACATGCAGACAACAAGCAACATGAATTCGACTGGGACAACACTACTATCATAGGGCAAGCCAGACAGAGAACAGCCAGGGAATTCCTAGAGGCATGGCATTCATCCACAAACTCCATCAACAAACACATCGACCTCGACCCAATATACCAACCACTACAGCGGACAGCTGAAACTGACAACCGGAAGCGGCAGGGACAGACCACCATAAACACCGGAGGAAACACCACAGAAGTGCTTCGCAGGAGGCTCCCAAGCACTGATGATGTCGTCTAGCCAGGGGGCGAAACGTTTGCAACAAAAACTTCCAGCTCGGCGAACAGAACCACAGCAACGAGCACCCGAGCTACAAATCTTCGCACAAACTTTAATGAGCTATATTGTCCATTTCTGCTCTTGGATCCTGTGTTTTTCTGTCTTAGTCCAATCTTTCATCCCCCTCTGTTTCAATTTCTATTTCTATCCCTAATTAGACAATGAATTTACACATTCTAATTTACACTTGTTCATTTAAACCTTATGCTTCTGACTTCATAATCCTTCAAAGCATGGTTGCTTGTCTTGTTGAACTGGATAATAGTTGCCATGTAAGGGACAATAGAGTGATAGATGTCCACAACACAGAAAAAGCCATTTCGGCCCATCAAGTCTGCACCAGTCAAAAACAATCTCCTAATGCTAGTTCTATCCCTCACTTTCAGCAGCTTGCAGAACAAAATAATTGGAGATTAAATGGGAAAGTCTAAAATAACATTTTATCAGTCTCTTTCAAAACCTTTGGCTATTAAATGATGGATCGGTTGAAAAGCTGGAAACTGCCCTATTTGTTGTCATCAATATTCAGTAGCATAAACTATAGGCATGAACCCCTTTTAACCTACTTTTGCTAGCCCTTGCTACTTTTCCAGTTTACACCCTCTCTTCAAATTTGGGAAGAGAGTGTTTGCTTTTTTTTTTAGAAACCGCTTTTAATGAGGCTAAATTTATAGCCTTCTGGGTAGTCCATTTCAGTATTAAAGACCCGAGACTTGAATTTAGTGTTCTTAGAAAGCTAAAATATTGTAGCTGTATTTGATGAAAATTGCTATTCTTTGATAAATACGAGCTCAATCAATTTGAAACTCGATACAGAATACAAGAGCCAAACTGTTTCAATTTGGAGATAATGTGGCCTGCAGCTTAGTGTATCAGGCAGGTGCATTGATGGAATTTATATTCACTGCTGAAACGCTTTGTTTGAAACATTAAAAAATCTGGGGTTTTTTGGCACTGTAGTATGATTATTTCTATATAATTCATACATAATACTTATGTAAAGCAGCTATTGAGTATTAATCTGAAATGCAAATGTTTTTCACTTTGAATATGTTTCAAGCTTGACTATGATATTGATAAGACTGATTTTTAGCTAAACTCCTTTTCTAAGGGTGACTTATAAGGATTAAATGGTATAAAGTTTAAAATATTCCGTACTTCACTAAAATGGTTTACTGATTCTATTAACTTGAGTAAGGTGATAATTGATAACGCTTGAATTTTATGCCTGGTTGTGTTTTAGTTATCATGTCTTAAATGAGTGTAAAAGTCCTTTTTTCTTAAATGCTAGTTTCTGATGGCTAAGCAACATCTTCAATTACTTTCTGTTATACCAGGTTTCAGCAATGAAGTGTGGCCTACTGCCCATTTCTCCAGAAGCATTGGCACTTGGAGAGATAGCTTACCATGACTACCACGGAATTCTTGTGGATGAAGGAGAAAAGATTCTAATACAAAAAAATCTGGGCCCCAAGAACAAGGTCAGTTTAATTCAAATTGCAGTAGTTTGCCTCTGCTAATGCTGAAAGTGGTGTTTGGCAGGTTTTTGAACTCTCTAATATATTTTACAACAGTTTTTTGAAGTTTGACTGTATAGTATGACCCAAATTAATTAGAAATACAGAAATCAAATTATGCTTGAATGAGAGTGTCAATTAATACTCTCTGATCAATCAAATGCTGATCCATTTTGATATGAATTCATTTCCGAATGCCCTTAATTCAAGGAAAAGTTGTAACTAATTCAAGTGTAGAGTCATGAAGCTCATTCCTATCTATTTTCACTAACAAAGATCCTAATTCAAACAATTAAGTCGGGTGTCACCATCTTTCTGTTCGAAAGCTGTAAGCAACTTTTTAACAACAAGAACCAAAATTGAATGTTAACTGTTTTAGCAGTGCAGAAACATTTAGTGGTTGGTGAATTTTCTCCTGGAAGGCTATTCTACCTAATGAAGGAGCAGTGCCCCGAAAGCTAGTGCTTCTAATTAAACCTGTTGGGCTATAACCTGGTGTTGTGATTTTTAACTATTTTAGAAGACTTATTGTTAAGAAAGAATATGTACGATTCAATTCAGCCAGCAACTAAAGTGAAGTCTCTTTCACTGGTTCATTATTTCAAATGTTATTCAAAGATCTGCCTATCTTTAATCAAGATACATATAATCTTTTCATCAACATATCTCTTAAGGAAATGTACCATTATGATACTACTTGGCAAAAGTTGATAAAGTCAGAGGCATATTTATGATTTATACCATGAAGCTTGCCAACACAAAAGTAACAATTTTCACCTGTTCCTGACATATCAAATGTGAATTTTTCCTGACCAAATACAAGTCAAAATAATGCCTTGTATTTTTAATTTTTTTTAAATTGATTTTGCTTTGGAGATGAGAGCTGAAGGTGAATGTGAGCAGTAGCCTTCTTTCTCTCTGCCTCTACTTGGAGACGAGCTCATCTTAAAATCTGGTTTATTGACCATTATTGCTGCAGTTTTCATCACCAAGATGTGATGTCAGCATTGATCAGACTTTTCAGATGGCAAGACTTCCTACCTGAGGAATCAATCCTGACTAATCATTCAGTCCTGAAAATGTGTTGCTGGAAAAGCGCAGCAGGTCAGGCAGCATCCAGGGAACAGGAGAATCGGCGTTTCGGGCATAAGCCCTTCTTCAGGAATGAGGAAAGTTTGTCCAGCAGGCTAAGATAAAAGGTAGGGAGGAGGGACTTAGGGGAGGGGCGTCGGAAATGTGATAGGTGGAAAGAGGCCAAGGTGAGGGTGATAGGCCAGACTGGGGTGGGGGCGGAGAGGTCGGGAAGAAGATTGCAGGTTAGGAAGGCGGTGCTGAATTTGATGGATTTGACTGAGACAGGCTGGGGGGAGGGGAAATGAGGAAACTGGTGAAATCCGAGTTCATCCCTTGTGGTTGGAGAGTTCCTAGCCG
>NC_057711.1:10811710-10821061 GCF_004010195.1 Chiloscyllium plagiosum | reverse complement strand
TTTATCTTAGCCTGCTGGGCAAACTTTCCTCATTCCTGAAGAAGGGTTTATGCCCGAAACGTCGATTCTCCTGTTCCCTGGATGCTGCCTGACCTGCGCTTTTCCAGCAACACATTTTCAGCTCTGATCTCCAGCATCTGCAGACCTCACTTTCTCCTTAATCATTCAGTCCCACAACTAAGAATATTAATTAGCCAGAAATGGGAATTCCGCTCCTGACTTGAATATCAGTTTCACTGCCAGAGTGCAGGCCAATCTCATTAGCTGACAGCTCTGTCATCTCAAGAGTGTCTGGGTCAGTAATAGCCAAAACTGGGACTACAAGCAGTCCCCACCTTCTAAATCCTGGGGACCAGGACTGAATTCTCATGGGAGAGGGAAGGGCAGCTCAGGCCTGGAAATGGTGGACAGCTTGAACAGAAGGCCAATGAGAAAGTGAGCAATTGCGGTGGACAAACTGAAGGGGATTATTGGTAGGCCACTGTAGGTTTCCACCAATTCCCGTCTAAGATCCGAACAAGGTGACCAGCCCTACGCGATTACCACTCTATCTCAGAGTTCCTTCCATCAGCCTCAAAATTGAGTCTGGGTAGCGGGAAGGGACTGAACTGGAATGAGAGCAGGTGGATATTCTAGCCCTTGTCTAATTGCTGTAAGATTGTAGATAGTTAGGGACAATGTTGGATAACTTTGATTAACTGTCCGTGGAATATTATAGGTGCCCTTACTTGCAAACCCATCAATGATGGACCGTACAGTCCTGTCCATTGTAACCTAAATGGTTACTAGTGTAAGTATGTTACCATTGTATTAGTGTTAGTACAAAACATTTAGCATTATTGACAATAGAGCATAGGTTCAGGTTTCGGTATTATTTATACAAAGCCCTGCGATATCCTTTTTGTTGATGATGACCCATGCTGAAAACTTTTTTTTTACTAGCTGAAAATATCATGTTGGTAATGTGTTACTTTGCTTAAATTGTTCTTATTTTATACTAGGTGCTCATTCTAAGGAACCATGGTCTGGTTGCTGTTGGTGAAACTATTGAGGAAGCTTTCTATTACATTCACAACTTAGTTGTAGCCTGTGAAATTCAGGTAGGAGATTGATATCTAACAGTCAAGTAAAATATTTTCTGTATGAAATAGACACTGAATTGAAAACAAAAAGTTGTGTATCATAAAATATTAATCTATTAAAAAGGATCACAGGTGTGCACAGGTATTGTTAGTAATGAGTAAAGTAAAATGTCTGCTGACATCACAAAATGGATTCAATATGGATGTAGGTATGCTTGCTGAGCTGGAAGGTTTTGTTTCAGATGTTTTGTCACCATACTAGGTAACATCAGTGGGCCTCCGGATGAAGCACTGGTGGTATGGCCCACTTTTTATTTGTGTTTAGGTTTCCTTGAGTTGGTGATACCATTTCTCATGGTGATGTTGTTTCTTGTTCTTTTTCTCATGGGGTGGTAAATGGGATCCAAATCAATGTACTTGTTGATAGAGTTCCGGTTGGAATGCCATGCTTTTAGCAATTCTTGTGCATGTCTCTGTTTTGCCAAACGGGAAGACACATGAGAATTCTTAGAAGCATGGTACTCTATCATGGGCAAATCATTGAATCATATAGTACAGAAGAGGCCCTTTGACCCATCAAATCTGCACCGACAAAAAAAACTCAGTCTACACCAGTCCCATTTTGCAGCACTTAGCCCATTGCTTTGAATGTTATGACAGTTCAAATGCTCATCCAAGTCCTTTTCAAAGGTGAAGTTTCTCAACAATCTCCCCAAGCAGTGTATTCCAGGCTCCAACAGCACTCTGAGTGAAAATTCATTTCTCAAATTCCCTCTAAACCTTCTGCAATTCCTCCTTTAAAATTATACCCCCTTGTTATTGACCCTTCAAATAAGTGGGAACAGCTGCTTTCTGTCCACCTGTCCGTACCCCTCATAATCCTTTTTATCTCAATCAGGTACCACCTCAGCCTGCTCTGCTCTAAAGAAAACAGCCCAAGCTTATCCAGTCTCTCTTTGTTGCTAAACTACATCATCTAGGCAACATCCTGGTGAATCTTCACTGCAGCCCCCTCCAGTGCAATCACATCCTTCCTATGGTGTAGTGGCCAGGAGTCCATGCTGTACTCCACCTGTGGCCTCCCAAAGTCCTGTACAGCTCCAACATAATCTCCTTGCTCTTAAAATCTATGCCTCCACTGATAAAGGCTCTAACAACATTCCAGATGGATTGAATCTAGATGCTAATCTCTGGACGTTCCATTCTGTGCATTAGCCCAAAGGCACTAGTGTCCCTTGCTGTTGGAACCAGGACAATATGCCTTCTTAACTACCCTATTAACTTGTCCTACCACCTTCAGGGATCTATGACAAGCACCCCCAAGATCTCTGTTGTTCCTCTGAGCTTCCTAGTGTCTTTCCATTCCTTGAGTACTTCCTTGTCTTACTACTCCTTCCAAAGCACATCATCTCTAACTTGTCAGGGTTAAGTTCTACTTGCCTCTTTCTTCCTTAATGTTAACTACCCAGCTGATCTTTGTGTCATCTACAAACTTGAATATCATCCCTCCACACTTTTTTAAATATTTTGTTTATGTATATTGGGAACAATAAGAGAGCCAGGGATAATAAGGGACTTACTGATCTCTGTGGTACACCACTGCACACTGTGCAGTCTCAGCCTTCCACCATCACCCTCTTTCTCCTGCTACTGAGCCTTTTTGGATCCAAGTTACCAAGTTATCCTGGATCCCATGTATTTTGACCTTGTTGAGCAGTCCTCCATGTCTCTCAAGTAAAGATATTTACAGACTGATATGGAAGGGTTAGGTGAATGAGTCAAAACTTGGCAGATGTGGATAAGTGAGAGGTGGTTCATATTAGTCTGATTATTATCCAAATGGAGAGAAACTTCAGAGTGCTTTGGTGCAGAGGGATCAGGGTGTATGAATCATAGAAAACTAGTATGCCTGTACAGGGGTAATGAGGAAGGCAGGTGGAATTTTTGGCATTTATTGATAAATAGATTATTTTAAAAAGTAGGGAAGTGTTGCTGCAACTGTAAAAGGCATCAATGAGACCACATCTGGAGCATTGCGTAGTTTGTTTCTGTTACTTGAGGAATGAAGTTACAGTGGAGGACTTTCAGAGGAAGTTCAATGGACTGATTCCACAGATGAGCAGCTGGCTTATGAAGAAAGAGTGAGCAATTTAGACCTAAACTATCTGGAGTTTAGAAGAATGAAAGATTTGAGTTGAGGTATGCAACACGGTAAAGGGGATTGACAAAGTAGATGCAAAAAGGAACTCTGAGCATCAGTCGGCAGTTCATGTAGGGCAACCTAGAATGAGAGGTTATACGCTTAAAATAAGGAGTAGTAGATTTAAAATGCAACAGAAATTACTCCTCCCAAAGGGTTATGAATTTATGGAATTCATACCCCAGAGAGTAGAGGATACTGGGACATAGACACATGTTCAAATAGTAATGGGTTGAACGGTTATGGACACCAGGCAGGAAAGTGGAATTGTGGCTGAAATGAGATCAGCCATGAATATGTTAAATGGCAGTGCCAGATCGAGGGGTTGAACTACTGATGCTCCTAGTTCTTATGTGGGATCTTGTTATATACTTTTCTGAAATCTATATAAACTATAGCACTGCAATATCCTCATCTGCACACCTGGTCACTAGCTCTCAAAATTTAACTCAAATTTGTGAGGCATGATCTCCCTCTGACAAAGCCATGCTGGCTATCCCTGATAAAACCATATCTCTCCAAATGGAGATCAGTTCTCCTTTTTTTAGGTTTTTCTCCAGTAGTTCCCGAGGGCCCACGTGGGACTCGCTAGTCTGGTTTATCTCTGCCACCCTTCTTGAAAAATGGAACCACGTTAGCAGTCCCTCTAGTCCTTTTGCGTCTCCCCTGTGGCCAAAGAGGAATTAAAAAATTTAGGCCATAGTCCCCATAACTTTTTCACTCATCCTTCACAGCAGCTTAAGATTTAACTCATCTGGATCTGGGGATTTGAGTAGTGTGTGTGGTGCTGGAAAAGCGCAGCAGGTCTGGCAGCATCTGTGGAGCAGGAGAATTGACATTTCAGGCATAAGCCCTTTATCAGGAATTTGTCACCAGTATCTGGGGATTTGTCCACTTTTAAGTCAACAGAAGCCTCCAATACTTCCTCTTTGCCCATTCAAACTGAACCTTTTAGTCCCTCTTGCCTAGAGCCGCCGCCTCCAAAGTGAAGATGGATGTGAAGCACTCATTTAACATTCAAGCAATGACCTTCAACTCCAGGCATAGATTGCCCCATTTTTTTCTTAATGGACCCTACTCTTTCCCTGGTTATCTTCTTCCCCTTGATTCTCCCTAATCTTACCTGCCATTAATTTTTCATGTCCCCTCCCTGCTCTCCTGATTTGCTTTCTTAAGTGCACTTCTGCATTTTCTATATTCCTCCAAGGCCTCCATTGAATTGTTTCCTTTAGTACCAGTCAAAAGTCTCTCTCTTCCTCCTTGTCCTGTCCCGAATATTCCTAGTTCTCTAGGCTTGTTGCTTCTATATTTCACCCTAAACTGAACATGTTGGGCCTGTAATCTTGCCAATTCAATTTGAATGCCTCCCACTGTTCTGCAGTAGATTTTTACCCAGAAGTAGCTGTTCCCGGCCTATTTTTGCGAGATCTTGTCAATCTTAATAAAATCTGCAAATAAAATTTTCAAAATAAATTAGCAAACAAAATCAATAATTGTTTTTTCAGCCCATCTTTTTCCATACCAGACTTAAAACATATGGTGTTGTAGTGGCTATCATAAAAATGCTGTCTTGCTGCCATCTTGATGACCTTATCTGGTTTTGTTCCCCAAAGTTAAGCAGCGCAAGCTTGCCTGAATGCATTTCAGGAAGTCTGCTCGCTCTAAACCCTTTAAACTGTGACTATCCCAATTAATGTTAGGGAAATTATCCCCTAATGTAACTACCCTGTCATTGTTTTTATGCATCTCAGTGAATTGTCTACATACTTCTCTATTGCCTGCTTACTGATTGAAAGTCTATGCTACACTCCCAGCAGTGTGTCTATACCCTTTTTTAAATTTCCAAACTGCACCCACACAGCCTAATTTGAAGACCCATCCAGGATATTGTCCTTCTTTACTGAGTAATTGATTCAATCATTAGCTGTACAGCATGGAAACTGACCCTATGGTGCAACTTGTCCATGCTGACCAGACATCCCAACGAAATCTAGTCCCATTTCCCAGCATTTGGCCCATATCCCATTAAACCCTTCCTATTCATATACCCATCCAGATGTCTTAAATGTTGTAATTGTACCAGTCTCCACCACTTCCTCTGGCAGTCATTCCATTAATCCACTACCCTCTGCATGAAAAAGTTGCCCCTTGGATCATTTTGAAATCTTTCCCATTTCACCTTAAACCTATGCCGTCTAGTTTTTGGACTCCCTGACCGTGGGGAAAAAGCCCTTGTCTATTTACCCTATCCATACCTCTCTTGATCTTACAAACCTCTATAAGGTCACCCCTCAGTCTTCAATGCTCCAGGGAAAATAGCCCCAACCTATTTAGCCACTTCCTATAGCTGAAACCTCCAACCCTAGCAACATCCTTGTAAATAATTTCTTAACCCTTTCAAGTTTCTCAACATCCTTCCGATAGGAAGACCAGAATTGCACGCCGTATTCCAAAAGTGGCCTTATCAATGCCCTGTACAGCTGCAATATGACCTCCCAACTACTGTACTCACTGCACTGATCAGTAAAGGCAGGCATACCAAATGCTGCCTTCACTATGCCGTCTACCTGCAACTTCTTGATTAATAATGCGACACCACCACCACCACCTCTTACAGTCTCTCCTCTGTCTTGCCTAAAGCTCCTATACTCTGAAATGTTGAGTGGCCAGTCCTGCCCCTCCTTTAAACTACTTAGTCCATGCCCTCAACTCGCCTGTAGTACTGCTAGCATTAAAGTAGATGCCATCCTGCCTCGCCTCACTCCCTTGAGACTCAACTTGGCTGCATGCAGTTTGCCTTAGTTTCTTTGCGAAAGTATGCCGTGTTCCTATTATACTAACACTGTCTCCTACCCCCGTCCAACTAATTAAATTTCTCCCTACGGCTCCAGCAAGCTGACTCGCAAGGAAATCAGTTCCATTCTCAATCAGGTGCAAACAGTCTTGCTTGTAGGTCCCAGTGATCCAGGCATTAGTACCCTTCATCCTGCGCCAACACTTGAGTCACACATTCATCTGCCAAATACTATTTCTGCACTCACTAACAAGTGGTGAGAGAGTAATCGAGAGATTACAACCTTTGATTTGCAGCTCTTTAATCTGCTGCCTAGCTCCCCAAATTCTTAATGCAGGATGTCTGAGCTCATTCTGCCTATGTTGTTGGCACCAATGTATACTACGACCTCTTATCACCCTTTCTCCTTCAGTCCTCCCTGCAGCCACTCAATGACATCCCTGAGCCCGGCACCCAGTAAGTGACACAACATTTAGCAATAACATGTGTGGCTGCAGAAACACCTATCTGTTTCGCAAACTAGTGAATTCCCTATCTATCATTCCTGCTTTCTTCCTCCCCTCATGCTCAATTAGGCTATTTGTGGTTCTGGTTTGTGAGTGGGACTCCTGTGCGTCATCTGCTTGATTCTCTTTGATTGCCTGGTGGACACCCATTCCTTTTATTTCCAGTCACTTGAGTTGGGGGTGTGACCATCTCTCTAAACATGCTATTCACCTAACTCTCAGCCTCGTAATGTGCTACAGTATTTCTAGCCACTGCTCAACCTCTGAAACATAGAGCGCTCATGTTTGCTGTTGGGGGCAGTAGGGTCCATGACTTCCCACATATGACAGGTGACACATTCCACTCAGTTGAGTTTACCTGCCATGATTTAAAATTGAACTTACTTAGTCTGACTTGCTAGCTTTTCTAATTATTTAATCTTAAAATACACTCCATTTATTTTAATCTTCTTTGCTTATTCACTGACTTTTGTTTATTCCTGATGCTTCTCGGTTAATCCCTTAATAGTCTCCCAGCTATAGTGCTTTGACCTGTTCCTGCTTCCACTGATCTGTTAAAGTAGTTAGGAAAACAAGACAGGAGGGGAAAAAAGACTTACTGAATTGCCCTGCTGGTTGCACAGATGCTTTATTATACACATATGCTCTCTGCCTCAGCTGTTTCAGGACTTGATTTAGTGCAAATAAATGGGCTTAGTGTAGTTTAGTGTTTGTTGGTTAGTGTAGATATGGTGGGCCAAAGGGCCTGTTTCTATGCCATATGATTCTATGGCTATCTGGGGCTAAAAGTTAATACAAAGTCAGTTAGCTGTCCAAGCTACAGAAGCCCCACCCAACAGAGGAGATTGTTTATACTCTCCTCAGCTCTAAAAGACATTTGTTGGTCTACACTTATAATTTAAACTCTACTAAGCAGTTGATGCTATCAAAGAACTAGCAGCAATTAGTGCTAGATTCTCAGGCATACCCTTGAGTGTGGCGCTGGAATAGCGCAGCAGGTCAGGCAGCATCCGAGGAGAAGGAGAATTGATGTTTCGGGCATTAGCCCTTCAGGATTCTTCTGCTCCTCTGATGGTGCTTGGCCTGCTGTGCTTTTCCAGTGCCACACTCTCAACTCTGATCTCCAGTATCTCTAGTCCTCGCTTTCTCTAAGGCATATTCCCATACTTAGCAAACTGCCTGACTCCACTCCCTTTTGATGGCACTTTGAGTTTTGGAAAGCTATTTATATGCAGGCAATGACATCAGTTTTTCTCACTCATGGCATTGCTTGATATCCACACATACCCATCTTGTGGGTTTCAGCTTTTGAGACCAGCAGGACTTAGTCTGGTTGTAATTGTAACTTTTACCAGATCAGAGCAGCTAACTTAGCAAACCCCAACAGTCAGAACATGTCATCTTCATATAGTTTGTTTTATCCATTCAATAAATATCTTCACGCATGAAGATATTTATTGAATGGATAAAACAAAGTATATGAAGATGACATGTTCTGACTGCTGGGATTTGCTAAGTTAGCTGCTCTGATCTGGTAAAAGTTACAATTACAAAAGCCTTTTTAGGTGTGGCTTATTTGTATTAGATCTCTTCTTCAGTCTATGATATTCAATTTGTCTCATTAAGATTAATAATTTTATCAGTTTCTAAAAGTGTGGCATCAGGATGAAGAGCTTATGCTCGAAACGTCAACTCTCCTCCTTGGATGCTGCCTGACCGGCTGTGCTTTTCCAGCGTCACATTTTTAGACTCTGATCTCCAGCTTAAGCAGTACTCACTCTCTTGCCAAGTTGATCAGTTTGTCAGACTTCAAGAATGAAAAGTAAAATACTCTGCAAATTCCATTGTACCCATTCGCATTGTAAAGAATATTCCTAGTTTGAGGTTTGCTGTCACTTTCAAAATCTGTTCATTATTCCAGGATCATCCCAGAATGCAAAGAAAACCTCCAGTTTCTTAAAATCATCTGTAACCCATCTTTTTGGAAAATGTTTGTTTATTCCATGAAATGTAGATGTTGCTGACTGGCCAGCATTTATAGCTCCATGCCTCATTACTCTAAGGAAGGTGTTGATGAATTACTTTGTCAAACTACTGTAGTCAGTGTGGTGTAGGTATACGCTCTCTGCTGTTTGAAAGGTTATTCCAACATATTTATCCAGAAACAGTGAAGAGATCACAATTGTAGTTTCAAGTCTATTAGCAAGAAAAAGCAGGGTAGATAAAGATAAACTATTTCCACTAGTTGGGAATTCAGAGTATTAGATGCCGTTTTAATCTTCTTAGCTGAGGAAGAATATTTTGGCTATTGAGGGGATGTAACAAAGTTTTCCCAGACTGAATCCTGGATGGCTAGACTGATGTACAGAGTAAAACTGGATATTTAGAGTTTAGAATAATGTTGTAGAATTTAATTGAAACCTACAAAGTTATAACCGGGTTAAACTGACTAGGTGCAGGAAGGATGTTCTCTGATCAAAGAGTCCAGATCCAAGGGACACAGTCTACGGTAAGTTTTTTACGACAGAAATGAAAAGAAATTTCTTCACCCAGAGAGTGGTGAGTTTGTAGAATTATTTGCCACAGGAATCGGAGGCCAAAACATTGAGGCTTTCAAGAAAGATGTAAATAAAATTTTAGGATGACAGAGATCAAAGAATGAGAGGCAAAAGTGGGAACAGGGTACAGTATTGAGTTGGGTGATCAGCCATAATCATATTAAATAGTGGAGCAAGCTCAGAGGGCTGAATGACCTGCTCCTGCTCCTAT
>NC_057711.1:10794210-10806710 GCF_004010195.1 Chiloscyllium plagiosum | reverse complement strand
TCTGGATTAAGGAGCTAAAATTCTAATTTAATCAGGGAACCCTTCCTAACTGTAGTTTTTTAAACAGTCTAATGACTGATGGCTTGAGATCATTAATCTGTAGATAGTGCTGATGTGAATCTGGTAGAAATAATTTTGTTTTTGAGGTTTACACTTTTGACATAATTGTTTAACACAAACTGTGTATATTCAGAAATCAATTAAATGTGTAACCGCAAGTTTGAAGTCTACAACTGAACTAGTTGTTGAAAAATGAGGCCTTCGTTACTGTTGTATTTTCTATTTTTGTCCTTTTCAGTGCAAGCTGATTTTCTAAACCAAATCTTGAAACTATTTTAAAAGTTAAAATATTTCTGGAATTTAGATTAGTTTCCCTGAGCAATCAGTTGAAATATTGAAGTGCTTCAGAATAAAACAGACATGCAGACATGATATGGTAACCCTTCCCATTAGTTGTTTTGCACACACTGAATATTAAAATTAGTGGTTCAGAATATGAATTTGATGTGAAACTTTTGGTTCAAATTTTTTTTCCATGAATTAGGTGTGGTTTATCTCTGAGCCATTCCTAAGCATTATTTCCACTAAACATCATCCTGAACATATTTAACTAGATGATTTTTTTGGACTGTGACCTTAAATTGTATTTGACTTGTATGTGTCTTTAAATTTAATTTATAATCCTAGGTAATTAATAATTTATTGATTTTACTTTGTTTAAAAAAAACGCTCTGACCAAAATTGCTACCATCTCAAATGTCACAAGAAAATGCTTTTTAAATTCTAAACCAAGAGAAGTTGGTCACTAAGAATACTACATTTATTAATAATGTCACAGCTCACATTATTCTGTATCAGAGTTGGAATAATCAATGTAGCTTCATGTAGCTGTTATAAACCCTTGTAACAAATAACATTTATATTGTAAGTGATGCATTGAGTAAGATTTCCAGCTCCAAATTTTAAAATTACAGCAAATAATGCGGTTGCAGTTTTTCAAATACTCGTGTGTTTTTTTTTGAAAGAGCTATTGATGAGTTCACATGTATGAACATTCTGTTTGGTCTGTCTTGTCCATCTTTAACCAGAAGTTTGGCGTGGTTACAACAGAGTGATGGCTGTATCATAGCCCTGATTGGTTTGCTATCATTTTGTACGTAAGATTTCTCAAGACTAAGTAATCTTTTAAAGTTAATTTTTTTTAATGTCATGTCCTTTTTTTTTAAAAAGCAAAAGAGAGGATTTAAAAAAAAAATTCTGACTGTTCTAATGTGGTGGTCTCTCTCTATATATAGTATTAGTTGTGGTATTTTTGTTTTGACTGTGTTAAAATTATTTCTGGTGAAAAGGTGCTGTAATTTTTTTGTCAGAAGAATGGTTATGAGTGAGTATTCATCCTTCCATATCCATCCCAGTTTCTCTCCCCACCTTTTTTGTTTCAGGAATGATGAACATCCAAATTTTTTTTTAAACATTTTACATAAATTCTAAATGCATTATTACTGAGAGGAATAAAATAAAAGTCCATGGACTTGAAGCAACTCATGCTTATTCTCTCTGCACATTGTTTATATGCTTGGTGGGTTCTGATCAACTGGTCAAAGCTTCAGTATATGTACATTGAAACCCAGAAGATTGATTGTTGCCTGTGTCAGCTGCAAGTTATGATCAACTAGTCAGACCCACTCATTTAAGAAAAAAAGTATGCATGGAGGATTGGATCCAGCCTTTCTTTAAAAAAAATATCATTAAGTGCTTAAAAGTTTGCTTGTGGTGGTTTTGTTGTGGGGTGGTTTTGAAAAAGTACTTTGAGTGATGAGTAATGCTAGAAATCACTAAATTAAACATGATTACATTGAAAAATCTGGGTTGTTAATTCTAGTGTCCACGTCCAGGTTTTAAAAGATAAATTAGTATTATAGTTTCCAGTAAATGATTTATGCCAGTACAGAACTTTGGTGATGCCCACTCATGATTCTCACATTTAAAAAAAAAAAATCTCCTTCACCAAGCTTCTGGACTATCGATATCACACTACCACCCCTCCTTTCCCTTTACTGGTCATTTTATGCTTTAATTTTTGCTTTTGTGTAAATGTTGCAGAGCAATGAATCAATGATGTACGGGCACATGTTAGCCATTCTTGGCTTTGATACAGTTTCAAGTCCATTAGCTTCCTCTTGCAATTAAAATTACCTTAATCAGAATGAATTTATCACTGTTTTAAATTCAGTTCTATTGCAAATAAAATTCACTACTTGAAACCCCATATATTGGAGACCTCTAAAGTGTTGCAGCTCTGAGTCTAGTTATTAGAAAGCAATTTTTAATCACTATTTAAGTAATTTGTTACTTAAATGGATGTACTAAATCCTAATAGCTGGTGGAAAGATATTTTCTTACCCAGCAATAACATCCTTTTAGTTATAGGAGCACGTGATAAAATTACCTTTTCAGAATGATTGTTTACAAATAAAAATTGCGGGAAAATCTTATTGGTTAGCTATTTTCATTCAGCAAAAAAATGGTTTAAAACTTAATCCCTTGCTAGCAAGGTTTCAAAAGTGCACTCCCCCAAAAAAAGTATGATTGGTGGGGAGAATTCTTGAATATATTTATATGTATCATGCTTTAACAATTATGCAACCACTGATTTGAATTCTAATGTCTGAATGATTTTGGCAAACAAACTGCCAACATATTTTAAATTCTAATTTCTGGTGAATACTAGAAGCTTGGACCTTCTTAGTGTAGGGCTGCTATATATATATGTGTGTGTGTGTGTATGTATGTATATATAAAACATAATATGTATAATTACCAAATCATTGGTTCAATGCTCTTGCTGCAATCCATGTTTACGCACTGAATGTTTTTAGTAAATGCATGAATTATTTCAACACTCATGTTGATTAGCCATTGTAAAGCTGATCTACATACTGACCATATGAAATTCTTAATGTTTATAGTGGATGAAGGATGCTGCTGGCCCAATTCCCAATCAGTTTGTGCCACTAAACACTGACCCACGTGAGTTCAAAGAGATGAGGAATAAGGTAAGACAAGAATACTTAAAGCTAAGCACCACTATAATGCTTTTTTAATGCTGTTGAAGTGATTAGTTCTTGGAGCAGTCCAACATAAAGGGAAATTTGAATTTTGGAAGTTCTATTTATCAATTTTTTTAAAAAGAACATCGTAATACACCTATTTATTTCATTCTGCCATCCAAGTGGACTGTCTTGGTCTGTTGTCTCAAGCGTTTGTGTTTTAAGAAAAACTAGCATTTTGTTTTACGTAGCAAAGATGATTTAAAAAAAAGGTTAAGAAAATAAATTTGGCAGAAGTTTTGCACATTTGCCTAACATTAATCTGCAAGAGCCCTTGCAGTAACAAAAACATGAATTAGAAACTGTCTGTTCTAGGTTTGCCTAGAAACTGTCTGTTTGCGCTATCTTTAAGGAAACCATGTTTATGTTTGTGGTGCTGAACCAAACACTGAGCTGAGGAGATACTTTTATTTCAAGTTGCAGCCATGCATCTCCACCTTTCCAGATAAGGAAATATGGAAGCCACCAAATTCCTGCAGTTCTTTGCATTCTGTGTTCAAACTTCTGGGTCTTGCTATGCTATGCAGTTTGGGCGCCTGGGTAATAAAGAAATGCCTACTATAGTCACAGTATCTTTCAAAATTCGAATTTGGTGAGAAGTTACTTAAATTTAAACCGATTTAAGTTTTTCATAAGAACCTCCATGCTTTCCATTTTAAAAAAAAGTAAAAATTTTCTATAATACTGACCAGACAACAATCTGATTTAGCCAATACCAATCATATGAACTTAGAAAATTGGAGCAGAAGTAGTCCATTCGGCTCCTCAAGTCTGATGATTGTGGCTGGTATATTTACATTTTGAATTCCACATTCCCATCAAAACCCAGTGCCTCTACATTCCCCTGCCTAACAACTTTTTACCAATATCTTAAAAATATTAAAAATAATTTGGCTTCTGAGGCAGAGTACGAAAGTTGCACAACCCTTGGAGAGTCATGAAAAGGCAACCTCAATTTTAAAACCATTTCCCTTTGCTCTGACCCACGAGGAAACATCCTTTCACATATACCTTGTCAAGACAATTCAAGATCTTAGACACTTCAATGAAGTTCACCCCTCACTTTTCTAAATTCCATTGGAGAAAAGCCACAACTCTCCAACCTATCCTTAAAAGACAGTCTACTCATTCCAGGCATTAATCAAGTAAACCACTTCCAATCCATTTCCATCCTCCTTTTAGAAGGAGATCAATGCCAGGTACAGATTTCGGAATATGATCTCACCAATGTCCTATATAAGCATTGCATTCTTACATGTTAGCATTGTAGGAACTTCAGCTTTTTTTTTCATTGACTGTTGGGATGTGGGTGTCACTGGCTGGGTCAGCATTTATTGCCCATCCCTCGTTGCCCTTGAGAATATGATGCTGAATTGCCCCCTTGAACCGCTGGAATCCCATGTGCTATAGGTAGGGCCACAATGCCATAGGGAGAATATTCCAGGATTTTGACCCAGTGACACTGAAGGAACAGTGGTATATTTCCAAGTCAGGTTGGTGAGTGGCTTGGAAGGGACTTGCAGTTGGTGCTGTCTCCTTGTATCTGCTGTCCATATTCTTCAAGATGGAAGTGGTTTTAGACTTGGAAGGTGCTGTCTAAAGATCTTTTAGTGATTTTCTGCAGTGTGTCTTGTAGATAGTACACACTGCTGCTACTGAGTATCAGTGGTGGTGGGAAAAGATATTTGTGTATTGTGGATGTGGAGTACATGTGGATGTATTGCCAAGTAAGTGAACTGCTTTGTCCTGCGTTGTTAGGTTTCTGGTCAATGCTGAACTCCAGGATGATAGTTGGAGTTTGTGGTAACACCATTTGAATATCAAGGGCAGTGGTTAGATTGTCTCTCATTGCCTGCGAATGTCACTTGTTAGCCCAAGCCTGGGTATTGTCAAGGTCTTTCTGTATTTAAACATGGAGAAAGTGAGGTCTGCAGATGCTGGAGATCAGAGCTGAAAATGTGTTGCCTACCCTTCTCTGAGAATGAAAGATCAGTCCTCAGCAGAGGCCTCGCCTTCATTCACCTACGCTCTCGGATTAATGAGAGAGCGTGACATCAAACAATTCTTCCGCCGCCTTCGCCTCCGTGCCTACTTCTTTAACCAAGACTCTCGATAGCTGGTCGTGTCTTTTCGTGGCTAGTTGATGTTCATGTATGCGGGTTGTTAGCTGTCTTCCTGTTTGTCCTATATAGTGTTTTGTGCAGTCCTTGCATGGTATTTTGTACACTACATTAGTTTTGCTCATGTTGGGTATAGGGTCCTTCGTTCTGGACAACAACTCACCAGAACGAAGGACCCGATACCCAACATGAGCAAAACTAATGTAGTGTACACTATGGAAGGTATTCTCAACATGAAGGTGGAAATCTGTCTCCAAAAGCAGTATGCATCAGTCATTCTTATCAGTATTGTTATGGATAGAAGCAACAAGTAGCGATATGGGGTAGGTACTCATTGGCAGGATGTGACTAGTGGTATCCTGCAAGGATCTGTGTTAAGGCCTCAATTATTCACATTATTTATTCACTGCTTGGATAATGGCACAGAAATTCATATATCCAAATGTGTTGATGACACAAAAGTTAGGGAGTATTGTAGACAGTGATAGCATAAACTTACAAAGAGATATTGATCGACTAGATGAACGGGCAAAACTGTGGCAGATAGATTTCAAGGTAGGCATTTGTGAGGTTATCCATTTTAGACTGAAAAAATATAGATCAGGGTACTTTGTAGATGGTATGAAGTTAAATACAGTGGATGTCCAAAGGGACTTGGGGATTCAGGTGGTTTGATCTTTAAAATGCCACAAACAGGTGCAGAAAATAATCAAGGCAGTTAATGGAATACTGGCCTTTAAATCTAGTGGTTAATTTTATTTAGTCCTTGTCCCACGTCCTCTATTAATTTTTTTGGGACTTGTAGCAAGCTATTCTTCTTTTTCTACTGGAAATACTGAGGCAAAGTAACTATTCAACATGTCTGCTATTTCCCCATAGTCATTGACAATATCCCCACTTTCAGTCTTGAGCAGGCCAACATTGTTCCTGAGCATTTGCCACCCCTTCATGTATCTAAAATTTCTTATTGATTTTGATGTCCTTTGCAATCTTCTTGTCATAACCCTTTTAATACCTCTTGTGAACTGCTCATGGCCCTTTGCTGGTCTTTGTATCCTTGCTATTTGGAAGGATCTATGCTTTTGCAGTTTGTCCTTTTTTCTCATGCTGTCCCCTATCTCTTTAATTGTCCATGATTTTATTTTTTCTGTGGAATTTTTCCCTCTGATATAAACTGGCTCAATTGTTACATTAAATGTTTCTTTAAGTATCCTCCACTGTTCTTCAGTTGTTTTTCTCTATTAGCAGATTTTCCCCAGTTTAACTGTGGACAGTTTCTGTCTCATCTCATTAGAATCCATAATGTGCTCCTTGCTTCCTTTCACACCATTGGATGGAAACCTTCATGTTCTGGGGATTTGTCACTCTTTAGTTCCATTAATTTCTTCATTAAGGGATATAAAGACACAGAAGCTGTGTGCAGCTATAAAACCCTGGTCAGACCCCACTTGAAGAACTGAAAGCCCACACCTCCCCCCTCACCTCCCTCCAAGACCCCAAAGGAAACTTCCATATCCGCCACAGATTCACCTGCACCTCCACACACATCAGCTATAAAACCCTGGTCAGACCCCACTTGAAGAACTGAAAGCAGACCTGGGCACTTGGTCTTGGCCTTGGAGTACAACACAAGTTTACAAGAATGATATCTGGACTTCAGGAGTTTGGCTCTTGAGAGTTTACACAAATTACACCTGTTTTCTCTGGAATTTAGAAGTTTTAAGGGGTGATATGATCAAAGTCTTCAAGATAATCGTATGAAAAGGCAGGGGTAAATAAAGATAAATTATTTCAAATGGTTGGGCATTCTAGTACTAGAGGGCATAGTGGTATTATTGCTGACCCAAATTATGTTCTGGGGACCTGGGTTTGAATCCCAACTTCGCAGATGGTGGAATTTAAATTTAAATTAAATTCTGGAATTAAGAGTCGAATGATGACCATGGAACTATTGTCAGTTGTCAGAAAAGTCTCCAGTGATTCGCTCATGTCCATTAGGGAAGAAAACTGCTGTCCTTGCTTGTCTGGTCTGTGTGACTCCAGATCCACAACAATGTAGTTGACTCTTAACTGCCCTTTGGGCAATAAGGGATGGGCACTAAATGCTGGCCTAGCCAGCAATGCCTTCATCCTGTGAATGAATAATATATTTTTAAAAATTCAGGGACACTGTTCAGGAGAGATGTTAAGAGCACTTCTACACAGTAGTAGAGGTTTGGAATTCTTTTTTTCTTTCTCAAACAGCCGTTGATGCTGGATCAGTTGTCAATTTTAAATGAGTTAATTTTCTGTTAAACAAAGGTATTAAGGAAGATGTGTCAAAGGCAAGTATATGGAGTTGGGCCACAAATCAGGCATCATCACATTGAACAGTGGAAAAGGCGTGAGGGGCTGAATGAGTCTACTCTTGTTCCTCTCATAATAAAGTGTCCCATTAAATGCTTTGATTACATGATCAACCTAAGTTGCTAACCTTTTTTGAGAGAGAGAGAGAGAGAGAAGTTTGTAACCTCTTTCGCCCACAGGTGAGGTCCAGAAGACTGAAGAATAGCTAACATTCTTCCTTTATTTAAGAACGGCAGCAGGGTTAATCTAGGAAATAATAGGCCAGTGAGCCTTACGTCAGTGGTATGGAACTTATTAGAGAAAACTCTTAGGGGCAGGATTTACTCTTATTTGGAAAATAATAGATTTGTTAAAGGCAGTCATCATGGCTTTGTGTGGTCTTGAGGTTTTGAGGGTGTAACAAAGATGATCGAGGTTGACGCAGTGAATGTTGTCGAGGTGGATGTTACTAAAGCACTTGACAAGTCTGTCATAGGCTGGTCCAGAAGATTAGGTCACATGGAATCTACAATGAGTGGTAAATTGGATACAAAATTGACTTCCTCATAGAAGACAAAGGGTAGTTGTGGAGGGGTGTTTTGCTGACTGAAGGTCTGAGGCCAGTGAGTTCTGTGAAAATGTAGGTGGTCTGATTAGTAAGTTTGCTGATGACTTGAAATTTGGTGGAGTTATGGGCAGTGAGGAAGGTTATCAAAAGAGGTTTTAGGTGAGATGGGGAAAGATTTAAAAGGGATCTAAGGGGCAACCTTTTCATGCAGAGGGTGGTGTGTGTGTGGCATGAGGTGCCAAAGGAAGTGGTAGAGGCTGGTGCAACTACAACATTTAAATGCCATCTGGATAGGTATATGAATAGGAAGGGTTTAGAGGGATATGGACCAAATGCTAGCAAATGGGTCTAGCTTTCTCTCGGATATCTGGTCAGCATGAGTGAGTTGACCGAAGGGTCTGTTTCGGTGTTGTACATCTCTATAACTCTGTGATACAACAGGATATAGATCAGTTGGAAAGTTAGGTAAAGAAATGGCAGATGAAGTTTTATCCTGATGAACGTGTAGTGATGCATTTTGGACAGCTACCTGCAAGAGGAAAGTGTACAATAAATGGCAGGACCCTTAGGAGCATTAATATACAAAGGGATTTTGGGGTGCAGGTTCATAGCTCCCTGAAAGTAGCAACATAAGTGGGTAAGGTGGTAACAAAGGCTATTTGTCTACATTGGTCAAGACATTGACAGTTAAAGTTGAGAGTTAAAGTTGGCAAGTCATTTCGCAACTCTATAAAGCTCTAATTAGGCCATATTTGGAGTATTGTGTGGAGTTCTAGTTGCCACACTATGGGAAGGATGTGAAGGCTTTGGAGAGAGTGCAAAAGTGGTTTACCAGGATGTTGCCTAGATTGGAGTTTATCCAACCTCTTCTTTTAACTAATAAAGTTGGATTGTTTTTGCTAGAGTGTCCGAGGCTGAAGAGTGACCTGATAAAAGTATATAAAATTGAGAGGCGTGAATAGGGCGGTTAGTCAGAGTCTTTTTCCCCCCCGAGTGGAAATTTAGGAGGCATAGGTTTAAGATAAAAGGACGAAAGCTAAAAGGAAATGTGCTCTTTTTTTTGTCAAGCCTATTAAGAATGTGTGTGTGTTTCAATGAGATTACCTCTCGTTTCTTCCAAACTACGATGTGTACAGTTCAAGCCTGTTTAGCCTTTGTTCATAAGACAATCCCTCCATACTGGGGATCATGCTAGTGAACCTTCTCTGAATTGCCTCCAGTGAACTTGTATCTTTCCTTAAATAAAGGGACCAAAGCTGCTTACAGTACAATGGCTATGGTCTCACCAGCACCTTGTACAGTTGGAGTAAGACTTCTCTTATACTCCAGCTCCCTTGAAATCAGGGCTGACATTCCTTTAATCTTCTTGATTACCAGCTGCACCTGTGATAGCTTTGTGTTTTGTGTGCAAGTATTCTAAATTCCTGTGTGTTGGAACTTTCTGTAGATTTTGTTTAATTAAATAATATTGTTCTCCTTTCCAAAATAGCAACTTCACATTTTCCAATACTATACTCAGTTTGCCCACTTAATCTGTTAATATTAATCTGTTAATATTTCACTGTTTATATCACTCCCACAACTTGCCTTTCTACTTGCTTTTGTGTTGTCCGCAAATTGGGCTATGGTACATTTGTTTTCTTTCTCGAAGTGATTAATAAAAATTGTAAACTGTGTACAGGAACATTGGCCACAGTGCACTTTAGGCATCCTAATGGTCTAGCTCCACGTTACCCTGTACTGGTGCCAGGGGCTGATGAACTGGAATCCACTTCTCCCATAGCCAGTCTTTGTTCGATGTATTCTAATTTTATGCACCATACTCCAATTTGCATGCAACTTGAATAATCCAGTGATTATAAACTTGTGGTTCTGCTTTGTTATTTTTTTAATCTAGTTCTACATTCTCTCTAGAACCACATTCTAGACCTCATATGTCACTGTGCTCATATATGCAATGACTACTGGATCCTCCAACTGCAGTGTCATTAGATTAGATTAGATTAGATTACTTACAGTGTGGAAACAGGCCCTTCGGCCCAACAAGTTCTGCTTTGTTATTTTTTTAATCTAGTTCTACATTCTCTCTAGAACCACATTCTAGACCTCCTATGTCACTGTGCTCATATATGCAATGATTACTGGATCCTCCAACTGCAGGTTCATTTCCAGCCTAAACAAATGCTCTAAACTCTGGCATTGGGTAGGAAACACAAGTAGTTAGACTGCCTTTTTTTTTGCTGCAGAGAACAATCTCAATCTCCCTTATTATATACCATCACCTCTATACTCTCTCCCATTTACACCCTCACCCCCTCTCCATTTCCCTCCCCTTCCCATCTCTTTTTCCCTCCTCCCCTTTCTCTTTTCTTGGGATCAGTGATTACTTTCTAATGTTCTAGGTTGTAAGGTGCCTAAATCATCCAATACTAGATTCAACAACCCTGTAACAGGTGGGGCAAATGCTGTTCTCAGAATACGGCAGGTGGACTATTAGAGTTTTTGTATGCTCCATCTTTTGTTTTCTCTTGTTTTCAATCTGGCCTCCTTTGAGATGCTCAAAACACTTGGCAGCTTCGAGGCATGTTTCTCCTCCAGTTTGGTGGTATCTGGCTGGAGGTTCATGAATCAGTGAGAATATTGAATAATTTTGCAAGTATTTTTGCCTACTCCTGGCCCTATTTTGTATGCTTCCATTTGGGGAGGCGTCACTGTGCCTATGTCTCCAACTCAAATGGGGAGCCAGAAACACACTGCACTGTGGAGTGGTGTGAGCAGGCTATAAAGGCAGTTTGTTTTCTGGATATTTATGCTTTTGTTTTATGAATGCATTGGCCATAGTTTGGAGATCAGATCGAAGTGTGCCCACTTGGAAGCATCATCTGTTCACTGCCGCTCGTGCCAGAAGTAAGGAGAGTGTTGATTCTGGACTGGAAATGTCACCGGTTAAACAATTTCCTGCTTGTCCTGTATATTAGCTCCACATTAGGGAAGCTTCAGCTTTTCAGAATATCTATTTCCTGTCCTTTCCTTGTGTCTTTTGTAAACACTTACATAATTTGCTTTTAATTTATCTTATCTCTGGTGTCTCACTACCAAATTGTAAATTATTCCATTTTCCAGTATTTCATTTCTTCTAACTTCAGTTCTTGTTCTTGATACAATACTGAATCTGTGATTGAATATGCTATGGGTTCGCAAATCAATAAAAATCATTTTAATTATCCACTCAAAAGATTTTTTAATTATAAGTGCCTCCATTAAATTCTTTCAACTATTGTTACACTGGAGGAAACATGGAACATAGAACATTACAGCGCAGTACAGGCCCTTCGGGCCTCAATGTTGCGCCGCCCTGATATACAAATCTGAAGCCCATCCCACCTACATTATTCCATGTACGTCCATATGCCTGTCCAATGACGACTTAAATGCACTTAAACTTGGCGAATCTACTACCGATGCAGGCAAAGCATTCCATACTCTTACTACTTTGAGTAAAGAAACTACCTCTGACATCTGTCTTATACCTATCTCCCCTCACTTTCGTGTCCCCTCGTGTTTGCTGAACCATACTTGGAAAAAGGCTCTCCTTGCCCATCCTACCTAACCCTCTGATTATCTTGTATGTCTCTATTAAGTCAGCTCTCAACCTCCTTCTCTCTAACGAGAACAGCCTCAAGGCCCTAAGCCTTTCCTCGTAAGACCTTCCTTCCATACCAGGCAACATCCCAGTAAATCTCCTCTGCACTCTTTCCAAAGCTTCCACATCCTTCTTATAATGCGGTGACCAGAACTGTACACAATACTCCAAGTGTGGCCGTACCAGAGCTTTGTACAGCTACAGCATAACCTCCTGGTTCCGGAACTCAATCCCTGTATTAATAAAGGCCAAAACACTGTATGCCTTCTTAACAACCCTGTCAATCTGGGTGGCAACTTTCAAGGATCTGTGTACATGGACACCGAGATCTTCTGCTCATCTTCACTCCCAAGAATCCTACCATTAGTCCAGTACTTTGCATTCTGATTACTCCAACCAAAGTGTATCACTTCACACTTGTCCACGTTAAACTCTATTTGCCACCTCTCAGCCCAGCTTTATCTGTCTCTCTGCAACCTACTACATCCTTCGTCACTATCCACAACTCCACCGACCTTAGTGTTGTCTGCAAATTTACTAACCTTCCTTTCTAAACCCTCATCCAGGTCATTTATAAAAATGACGGACAGCATTGGACCAACACCGACCCTTGTGATATACCGCTAGTAACTGGACACCAAGATGAACACGTTCCATCAACTACAACCCTCTGTTTTCTTTCAGCAAGCCAATTACTGATCCAAACTGCTATGTCTCCCACAATCCCATTCCTC
>NC_057711.1:10784904-10794143 GCF_004010195.1 Chiloscyllium plagiosum | reverse complement strand
TATTCCTGTTGACAATGATGATTTGAAGATCAATGCCAAAGGCTCGGCAATCTCTTCCCTTCCCAGAGGATCCTAGGATAGATCCCATCCGGCCCAGGGAGCTTGTCTATTTTCACACTGCAGTATTTCTAATACCTCTTCCTTGTGAACCTCAATCTCTTCTAGTCTAGATGCAAGTATCTCTGTATCGCCAACATTTTCATTTTCTATAGTGAACACTGTCGAAAAATATTTATTTAGTGCTACCACTATCTCCTCTGACTCCACGCACAACTTCCCACTATTATCCTTGACTATTATCCTTGACTGGCCCTAATTTAACTCTCGTCATTCTTTTATTCCTGACATACCTATGGAAAGCCTTAGTTAACCCTGATCCTATCCGCCAACAGCTTCTCATGTCCCCTCCTGGCTCTTCTGAGCTCTCTTTTTAAGTCTTTCCTGACTTCCTTGTAACCCTTAAGCGCCCTAACGGAGTTTTCACATTTTGTCCTAACATAAGCCGCCGCCGCCTTCTTGACCAGGGATTCCACTTCCTTAGTAAACCACTAGTTTTTAAAATGCTTTGGACCATGATCTGGATTATTCCTACCCTTTAAATCACGGGTCAGTCAAGTAGCACTTGTCTCTGGTTCAGGGGTTTCTCAGCTTATTTCCAGAGGCTTGATCATCAGCCTTGATTTTATGCTCTGAAGCAAAACTGGGATTTGCTGAATGGTCAGGTACCTTCTGTCAGATGTAATCTTAAGCCAAGTCTCTCTCTCCACCTCAGATGGACCTGAAAGATGGCATGGCACTGTTTTGAATAAAAGTTATCCCCAATGTTCTTGTTAATATTTATCCCTCAGTCAGTGGGCTTGATTTTACATGCTCTTGCAGGTGTGTTTTCAGCAAGAAGGTATGCTTTTTCAAAATCAAAAGCAGGTACCCATACTGCCCCATCCCACTCACCCCAAGCCGAGCTCCATAATACAGAGGTAATTGGCAAAAATGCTGCCAAAATCAGCACCCTAGCCAGTATATGTAAGTAAGAGTCAGTTTAGCTTACCCTGCCCATGTTGTAAAACAGTTGGTGTGGCAGATGGGCAGGAACATTCAGCCCTTTTTCTCAACCTACATATTTTTGCAAGAAAAGATTACTATCTCCAGAGGGTGTCTCTGTGCATTGGACCACAGCTGCAGAAGATAATATTCCCTGTTTTCCTCACATCGGCTTTAGCACCCCATCCCATAGCATTCTCAGCTCCACCCCAATCCAAACCTGCCTACCCAATAACATTCGAAATCTCCTTAACTGAACTCTCGTACAATTCTGCATGTTTTCACTGAAACATTGTCTAATCATTAGCATGTTGTTGTTCAGGGAGCCAGCTATTTGCAAAATGTTTGCCACATTTTCCATATTACAACAGGGATGCTCTTTGTGAGACTTCCATGAATCCATTCAGTGCTTTGAAATGATCTGTGGTCATGGAAGAGAGTTTATAAATGCTAATCTTTTTGTTTCTACATTGTATGTCTCGCAGTGCTCCATCTGTTGTATAAATATTTTGTACAAGTTGTTGATATTTATATTAATATAAAACCCTATGATTTCTTTTCTTGTTTGGGAAATTTTTTACACCTACTTCTTATCTAATATAGTCTGAAAGAAAGCCTGAGACCTAATGGGAAAAGGCATCAGAAGATGCATATGTTGGTTGGATTTGAATTGATTGTAAAAGCATGGGGAGCTAGTAATCAGTGGAGTGAGTGTTTGAGTGTGGCTGACTGAAGTAAAGCTTTCGCATGAAAATGGGGATTTGAATTCCATTTATATGCTGTTATCCTTTTGGAGTATAACACTTTCACTTTATTAATAAAATCCAGTTGTACCTCTAAATCTCTCTTAGACCATAAGATAGTGAGTAGAATGGGGCTATTCAGCCAACTGAGTCTCCTCCACAATTTGAACATGGCTGATATCTTTCTGAACCTTTCTTGCCTTCTGCCCATAATCCTTGATTCTCTTATTGCTCGCTCTTAGCTTATTCTCTACCCAAAATGTATGGGAATACAAGTAGGCCATTCAGCCAGTTGAGCTTGCCCTATCAATTTGTCTTGATGGTACGCAATGACTGAGCTTCCATAATGATCTGAAGTAGAAAATTCCAAAGATTCAACACCATCTGAGTGAGGAAATTCCTCCTCGTTTCAATCTTCTCTTATATTGAGATTTTATGCCCTATTTCTACAGTCACTACTCCATAGCAGCATCCTTTCTGTATCCACCCTATCATGGCCTGCAAGAATTTTGAAGGTTTCTATGTGATTGCCTTTCATTCTTTGGAACTGCAAGGAATACAGATATAGTTTTCTCAATCTCTCCTTGTAAAGCAATGCTGCCATCCCAGGGATTCATCTTGTGATCGACTGTTGCATACCCTTTACTAACTCTATTGGACTGCCCATTTTAGACTCCACTGATTTGTTTTTTCATGTCTTGTAGGTGGCTGTATCTATATTTCGAGTTGAAAATTCCTAACAATTTAAAGACAGTAGTTACAAATAACATTTGTTATTCTGTGCTTTATGGTCATCTACTGTCAAAATCCTTACCCACACTTTGTTAGTTTGGAGTTTCAAGGTTTCCAACATACTCCTAGCCAGCACTTGTCTTTTGATGTTTCATAAACTTGAACCCTCTAAAACTCTGTTTTCTGTACTCCCACCAATTTCAACTCTGCCGTTATGTTTAAAAATTCCTTTTTTTAATTTGCAGTTGCCCATAACACTCTCCTCACTTTTGTAATTTTAGTCTGTACTCATCTGATTCGTCTCGAGCTTCCCTGATTTTGAATTGTTCCATCATTGGTGGCTATGCCTCCCACGACTGATGCTCCAAAGTATAGATTTCTCCCCTCTGACCTTTTGGTATGGCAGCACCAGAACATCCTGATCTGATAAAATAATAAAATATTATGCTGGAAAAGTCCAGAACAGAAAGGTATAATATTGAAGTTGGGACCAAGTTATTTAATAATGAAATATATGGAGTAATGGCAAGTAAATGGAGTTGATTTATATATCAGCCATGACCTAACTGAATAGTGAAACAAATTCAAGGAGCTGTTTGACTAGCTCCTCTTCCTTCATTTTTAATCCTACTGAATATCTGCAAGCATGTGTATTCTTTCAGTTCAGAACGGCACCTTGTTGGGGAAATAAATAAATGTCTATGCAATTGTGAAATGATGTTGTGCCTTTTTCTGGCTTTACAAAAGTATTTTTCATAAATGAGCTTACATTGCAATTCCTATGGTTAATTATGAACAATTTTGACATTTTAGTAATTCCCAACTGTTGATGGTTCACTCTTCTTATGAAAAGACCTACTGAAGCGTAAAATTGTACCTCTTGGTAAACAAATCAAAAGGGCGCATAGTAATGTGTTGCTCAAAATGTGCTGAGCAGATAAATCTTTGTCTGCATTCATAAAAGGAAAAATAATTATTTTTTTCCTTCCTTCATTTTTCTCCCCTTAGATTCGAGAACAAAATTTACAAGATATAAAGACCGCAGGTCCTCAATCTCAATTACTATGTGGTGTTGTACTGGATAGATCCTTTGCTCAGGTGAGAATATAATGTTACAGAAAAGAAAATATTCTGCACTGCTTGTCATCTAGTTTGTCTATCTGCCACTAATTTCCCTAACGTTTTGCAAACACTGTTCTTCAAATGGCAGAATTTATCTATGTGGGAGGTAAGTACTAGTGATAACTCTATTGTTTAATATGCAAAATATTCAAGCAATAATGCAGATATGGCGGCACAAAAACAATACTGACAGTTGAGCAATAGCATGCTAATCCGAGCATCTGCAAACCATTGCTGAATGTAGCCATCTTTGCATGTCTTGTGTACTTCCAGATATAATGCTGTTACACATTTGTAAGCATGCTGAGTATACTAGTCAGGCTTTCAGAACCTCATTAAACTGGTACCACTTTGTTTGAAATGTAGTTCAGAGCTTAAGTTCTTGGGCCTGTGATACATAATCATAATGTGAAAAAATGGTTTTGTCAATCAAAATAGCAAAGCATCTGAAAATTAAATGAGAGTAAACTGCAAAGTTTCCATGAAGTCTTTTGCATAAAGTCTTACACCATAACTGCATTGGGTCTTTGTAACTTGCTGGTAATAGCTGGATAATATCTTGACTTCTTATTAAGTCATGCGATGCTTAATGTACTTGATATGATTCAAACTGCCTTTAAACTTTACTTGGGTCTACCTGACATGACTGATAAATGGGACAAGTTTTTTTTTGTTTTGAGCATCAATAAACTGGAACTTCAATTTCAATAATTAACATCAAAACGTCACAGTACTTTTCTTCACAGCACGTACCAATACAGGATTAGTTATGTTTCTTTAAAATTTTTGAAGTTTCTATGACAAATTAATGGTATATGAGATCATGAAAGTTTGACTGGTTGAAAGCTTCCTGTGTGCTCATCATTAGAGTTGGGTTTATAGCTTGCATGCCATGCTCTCCTAGTCATCCTGCTACTGGAATATGTAAGTTGCATGAAAATGACTTGATAACGTAATGGATTTGAGTTATCCAGTCTTTAAGGGAGGGTATGGTTTGCACTGTTTACTCAATTTACTGTTGCAGGATGCACCTCTCTCAGACTGTACGGAGTTTATTGATGGTCTCGATCTCTCAAAGCAAGCCTTAAATCCCGCTAACCCTGTTAGAAAGGTACTTACTGACCTGTTTTGTTGAACTCTGCGCCTGTTATCGCTTTTGCCTAACCCAAAATCTCTGCTCTACTCTAAAGTGCTTGTTTTTTTTAAAAATAAAGATTGAGTTTCTTGCTATTAACTCTGGCTTATTAAAATCCATAATACTAATGCAGAAAGGTGCTGAAGGACCAAGTTAATGTTCAACTATTCAGAGGGCTGTTTTTCAGAGGCGTCTTCCTGGTGTTTGCATGAAATGTTGAATTAGATTTTTTATAACTTCATTGCAAGTAAAGTTAGGCAGTGAATTATATAATTCCTGAAATTATTATTTTAGAAATGTTTATCAGACTTGTATATATGCAGAATATACTTACAAAAAACAAAAGTCCTAGAATTTTAACTAACAGGAAATATTTATAAACGGTGGCTCAGTGGCTGTCACTGCTGCCTCACAGCACCAGGGACCCAGGTTTGATTCTGGCCTCTGGCGACTGTGTGGAGTTTGCATGTTCTCTGTGTGGGTTTCTTCTGGGTGCTCCAGTTTCCTTCCACAGTCCAAAGATGTGCAGGTTAGGTGAATTGGCCATATTAAATTGCCCAAAGTGTTAGTTGCATTAGTCAGGGGTAAATGTAAAGGAATGGTTCTGGGTGGGTTGTTCTTCAGAGGGTCAGTGTGGACTTGTTGGGCATTGTAGGGAATCTAATCTAATCTAAACAAAGAAGATCTAATTCATAGGCTTATGGCCTTGAAATTTAGATGATTGCAAGATGTACTACAGCAGCTGAGCTGCAAATTTATGTTCTTGATATTAACCCAATGAAATAAAAGCCAGTTTCAGTAATGGTGACCATGACCATGACCATCTAGTTCACTAAAGCATTTAAAAGCAACTCATTGACTAGTTCCCCTTCATCTATTCTATGTGGTATATTTGGATTTCGAGAAGGCTTTAATAAGATCCTACACAAGAGGCTGGTGGTCAAAAGTAAAGCACACAAGATCACCGGTAATATATTTGCATGCATTGAGAACTTGCTGGCAAACCGGAAATGGTAGGAATAAAAGGGTCTTCGTTCACGGTGGTTGAATTATAACTAGCAGAGTACTCTGGTGCTTGGGGCCCCAGCTATTCACAATGTATGTAAATGACTTGGACAAGGGAACCAAGCAAAACATTTCCAAGTTTTTCTGATGATGCAAAACTAGGTGGGGTTGAGAGTTGTAAAGGGGATGTCAAGAGGCTTCAAGGTGATCCAGACAAGTTGAATGTGTGGACAAGCACATGGCAGATGTAGTAAAGCGTGGATGAATGTGAAGTTATACACTTTGAGAAAAGCAGAAAGACAGTATTTAGTGGAGATACATTGGGGAATGTGAACCTGGGTGTCCTTGTATACTATCAATGAAAGCAGGCAGGTGCTGCAAGCAATTAGTCATAGAGGTCTAAAGCACAGAAAAATATCCTTTGGCTCATTGAGTCTGCACTGGTTTAAAAAAAAAACAGCCAATTATTCTAATCCCATTTACCAGCACTCGGCCCATAGCCTTGTAAACCATATGAGAGCATGGGTCTCACCCTGAACATCTTCAAGACGAAGGTCCTTCTTCAACTTGGCCGAGCATCGTGGAGCAAATCTTCGATGATCAAGGTCCACTGGGAGGCCTTGGAGACCATTGGCCACTTCCAATGCCTTGCAAGTGTCCTGTCGGCCAAAGCAGCTATTGGTGAAGAGATCCAGCATTGCCTCCAGTGTGCTAGTGCAGCCTTCAGCCACATTGAGGAAAAGGGTGTTCCAGAACAACACCAGATCCAACAACAAGATCACGATACAGAGCTGTGCTGGTTCCCGCCCTCTTATATGGCTGAGAGGTATGGACTGTCTACAGCAGACACCTCAAGACACAGGAGCAGTACCAACAATGCTCCCTGCACAAGATCCTGTGTATCCACTGAGAAGAAAGACACAGCAACACCAGCACCTCGACCAGGCCAATATCCATAACATAGAGGCATTGACCACCCTTGATTGGCCACAATGGACTGGACATGTCATCTGTATGACCGACACGAAATTCCCCTAGCAGGTGCTCTACTCCCAGCTTCGAGATGGCACGCAAGCCCCAGAGGAAATGCTTCGGTGATCTCCTGAAGGCCTCATTGATGAAGTGTAACATTCCCATAGACACCTGGGAATCACTGGCCCAAGATGGTTCAAAGTGGAGCAGGAGCACCCAGGAAGGCAGCAAGCACCTCGAGACCTGGAAAAGCGGAAGCCAGACGAAAACAGCATGCTGTCACCAATACTCCACCCACCCCTTCCTGAGACTATCACCTGCCTCAAGTGTAACCAAGCCTGCAGCAGCTGTATTGGTCTGTATAGCCATCTGTAGACTCACTTTGAGGATGGAAGATTCATTGTCATCGTCATCCTCATCTGTGAGGGGCCATTGATTATGAAGATACTTTAGCACCACAAGTGTGCACCTAAATACGAAAATGTTATGAGGGTTTCTGCCTCTTTCCCACCATCCTCCTGCAGCTTGCCTTAAATCTATGCCCCCGGTCATTGATTCCTCCATCAAGAGGAATGTTTCTTCCTGTCTACCCTGTAATATTTCTTAATTGTGTGCCTCACTGTCTTCTCTGCTCCAATGAAACAACCGCACTCCATCCGTGGTGGGCGGCACGGTGGCACAGTGGTTAGCACTGCTGCCTCACAGCGCCTGAGACCCGGGTTCATTTCCCGCCTCAGGCGACTGACTGTGTGGAGTTTGCACGTTCTCCCCGTGTCTGCGTGGGTTTCCTCCGGGTGCTCCGGTTTCCTCCCACAGTCCAAAAGATGTGCAGGGTCAGGTGAATTGGCCATGCTAAATTGCCCGTAGTGTTAGGTAAGGGGTAAATGTATGGGTGGGTTTCGCTTCGGCGGGTCGGTGTGGACTTGTTGGGCCGAAGGGCCTGTTTCCACACTGTAATGTAATCTAATCTAATCTAATCTTTTTTATATAACCAAAATTCTCCAGCCCAGGCAAAATCCAAAAAAATTTCCTCTGCACCCTCTCCAATGCAATCACATTCCTCCTGTAACATGGATCCCATATTTTGAGAGTGTGCATTCTATCTGCTAAATAATGCACTGGAAACTAATGATCAATCCTGTCATTTGCTTCGTTGGATTGAAACATTTTTCAAATACCTTTATTTGTTTAGTGACAGGAGACGGAGACAGAAGGTGCTGGTAGAAGGCTGTATGCGTGACTGCAGGGCTGGTGTGCAGTGGCATTCCATCGGGATCCCTGCTGCATCCCTTATGTTTATGATCTACATAAAATATGTAGATGACAATGTCAGGGAGTGATAACTAAACTTGCGGATGATTCAAAGATTGACCAGATTGTTGACAGTGAGGAATAAGGTGTTAGATTAGAGTTATAAATGGATTGATCAGATGGAATTTGAGGTGAGACGGATGTGAGGTGAGAGGCACTTTGGAAGAAAGAACCAAAAGGGAGTACTCAATGAATGGTAGAATACAAAGATTTTGAAGTGCTTGTCCACAGATCCCAGAAGACGGCAGGAGAGGTTAATAGGGTAACTAAGAAGGCATTTGGGATGCTTGTCTTTATCAGTTGCGGTATCAATTATAAGAGCAGGGAGGTTACGTTGGAGGTGTACGAAACTTTGGTTAGGCCACAGCTGGAGTACTGTGTGTAGTTCTGGTCATCACACTGTAGGAAGATGTAATTGCACTGGTGGGGAGGTGTAAAGGAGATTCACCAGTTGCTGTGGTTCTGTTCGCCAAGCTGGGAATTTGTGTTGCAGATGTTTCGTCCCCAGTCTAGGTGACATCCTTAGTGCTTGGGAGCCTCCTGTGAAGCGCTTCTGTGTTGTTTCCTCCGGCATTTATAGTGGTTTGTCTCTGCCACTTCCAGTCGTCAGTTCCAGCTGTCCGCTACAGTGGCCGGTATATTGGCTCCAGGTCGGTGTGCTTATTGATTGAATCTGTGGGTGAGTGCCATGCCTCTAGGAATTCCCTGGCTGTTCTCTGTTTGGCTTGTCCTATAATAATAGTGTTGTCCCAGTCGAACTCCTGTTTCTTGTCATCTGTGTGTGGCTACTAAGGATAGCTGGTCGTGTCGTTTCGTGGCTAGTTGGTGTTCATGGATTCGGATCGTTAGCTGTCTTCCTGTTTGTCCTATGTAGTGTTTTGTGCAGTCCTTGCATGGGATTTTGTACACTACGTTGGTTTTGCTCATGCTGGGTATCGGGTCCTGGTGAGTTGTTGTCTGAGAGTGGCTGTTAGTTTGTGTGCTGTTATGAGTCTTAGTGGTTGTAATAGTCTGGCTGTCAGTTCAGAAATGTTCTTGATGTATGGTAGTGTGGCTAGTCCTTTGGGTTGTGGCATATCCTCATTCCGTTGTATTTCCCTTAGGTATCTGTTGATGAAATTGTGGGGTGTCGGTTTTTGGCGAATACCTTGTATAGGTGTTCTTCTTCCTCTTTTTGC
>NC_057711.1:10775570-10784889 GCF_004010195.1 Chiloscyllium plagiosum | reverse complement strand
ATTACAAAGGTGTCATCTACATATCTGACCCAGAGTTTGGGTTGAATTTGCGGTAAGACTGTTTGTTCTAACCTTTGCATTGCCGCTTTGCTATGAGTCCAGAGATGGGTGAGCCCATGGGTGTGCTGTTGATTTGTTCATATATTTGGTTGTTGAATGTGAAGTGTGTTGTGAGGCACAGGTCCAGTAGTTTGAGTATGCAGTCTTTGTTGATAGGTTCCCCGTCTTGTTGTCTGTTCTGTATGTCCAGCAGGTTGGCTATTGTTTCTCTGGCTAGGGTTTTGTCGATAGAGGTGAACAGTGCCGTTACATCGAATGAGATCATAGTTTCTTCTTTGTCTATGTGTATATTTCTGATGATGTCCAAGAATTCCTGTGTTGACTGTATAGTGTGTCTGGATCTGCTGATCAGGTGTTTCAGTTTCTGTTGTAGTTCTTTAGCCAGTTTGTGTGATGGTGTCCCTGGTAGCGATACGATGGGTCTGAGTGTGATGTCTTGTTTGTGCACTTTAGGTAGTCCATAGCATCTGGGGGTGGTGTTGCTTTCAGGTTTCATTCTCTGTGGGTCAAACCTGATTATCTGTCTTTTTTTTTGCATGTTCCTCAGTGTGTTGTTTATCCTATTGGTGAGCTGTGGGGTGGGGTCAAACTCCCTCTTTTGGTAGGTGTTGGTATCTGCAAGTAGTTGCGTTTTCTGGATGTATTCTGCTTTGTCTAGGATGACCGTCATTTTGCCTTTGTCTGCTGGTAGTATGATTATGTTCTTATCATTTCTTAGTGTTTTTAGTGCTTCCCTCTCCTTGGTGTTGAGGTTGTGTGTTTGTCTTTTCCTTGTTTTCTGATACCCAGCATGAGCAAAACCAACTTAGTGTACAAAATCCCATGCAAGGACTGCACAAAACACTACATAGGACAAACCGGAAAACTGCTAACCATCCATATGCATGAACACCAGCTAGCCATGAAACTACACAACCAGCTATCCTTAGTAGCCACACACACAGATGACAAGCAACATGAGTTCGACTGGGACAACACTACTATTATAGGACAAGCCAAACATTGAACAGCCAGGGAATTCCTAGAGGCATGGCACTCATCCACAGATTCTTTCACAAACACATTGACCTGGACCCAATATACCGGCCACTGCAGTGGACAGCTGGAACTGACCACCGGAAGCAGCAGAGACAAACCACTATAAATGCCGGAGGAAACAACACAGAAGCGCTTCACAGGAGGCTCCCAAGCACTGAGGATGTCACCTCGACAGGGGATGAAACATCTGTAACACAATTCCCAGCTCGGCGAACAACCACAACAACAAGCATCCAAGCTACAAATCCTCTCACAAACTTTGAGATTCACTAGGTTGTTGCGTGGGATGGAATGTTTCAGCTACAAAGAGACTGGATAAGCTTGGATTGTTTATTTTTTGAGAAGAGAAGGTTCGGGAAACCTGAGGGATGTGTATAAGATTGAGGGGTATGGACAAAGTGAATAGAAAGCAGTTGTTCCCTTTAGTCAAAGAGTCAAGAACAAGGGGACATAATTTGAACGTGAACGATGGACGTTTAGACTGGATTTGAGGAAGACATTTTCACCCAAAAGGTGGCGGGGGCTCTGGAATGCACTGACTGAGTTGTTAAGGTGGGATTTATAATCATCTAGCAAGCAACAATTTGATTTCAGATAGTCAACATGGTTTTGTCAAAGGCAGGTCATGTCTCACAAACCTCCATTGAGTTTTTTGAGAAGGTGATCAAGCATGTAGATGAGAGTAGGGCAGTTGACGTGGTGTACATGGACTTCAGTTAAGCCTTTGATAAGGTTCCACAAGGTAGGCTGTTGGAGAAAATGTAGAGGCATGGGATTGAGGGTGATTTAGCAGTTTGGATTAGAAACTGGCTTTCTTAAAGAAGGCAGTGAGTGGTGGTTGATGGAAAATATTCAGCCTGGAGTCCGGTTACTAGTGGTGTGCCACAAGGATCTGTTTTGGGACCACTGCTGTTTGTCATTTTATAAATGACTTAAATGCAGGCATAGGTGGATGGGTTAGTAAATTTACAGATGACACTAAAGTCGGTGGAGTAGTGGACAGTGTGGAAGAATGTTACAGGTTACTGGGGGGACTTGGATAAACTGCAGAATTGGGCTGAGACGTGGCAAATGGAGTTCAATGCAGCTAAATGTGAGATGATGCACTTTGGGAAGAATAACAGGAAGGCAGAGTACTCTGTCAATGGAAAGATTCTTGATGGTGTGGATGTGCAGAGGGATCTTGGAGTCCTTGTACATCCCTGAAAGTTGCCACCCAGGTTGACAGTGCTGTTAAGAAGGTATACGGTATGTTGGGTTTCATTGGTAGAGGGATTGAGTTCCGGAGCTACAATATCATGCTGCAACGATACAAAACGCTAGTGTGGCCGCACTTGGAATATTGTGTGCAGTTCCAGTTGCCCCATTACAGGAAGGATGTGAAAGCATTGGAAAAGGTACAAAGGAGATTTACCAGGATGATGTCTGGTTGAGAGGGAAGCTTTTATGAGGAAAGGCTGAGACACTTAGGTCTGTTCTCATTGGAAAGAAGAAGGCTAAGAGGGGATTTGATAGAGACGTACAAGATGACCGAAGGATTCGATAGGGTAGACAGTCTTTTTTTCTAGAATGATGTTGTCAGCTTGTACGAGGGGGCATAACTACAAATTGATGGGTGATAGGTTTAAGACAGATGTCAGAGGCAGGTTCTTTACTCAGAAGTAAGGGCGTGGAATGCCCTACCTGCCAGTGTAGATAACTCAGCCATATTAGGGAGATTTAAACAATCCTTCAATAAGCACATGGATGATGATGGGATAGTGTAGAAGAGTTCATAGGTCGGCGCAACATTGAGGGCCGAAGGGCCTGTTCTGCGCTGTATTGTTCTGAAATTTTGTGACCTTTGAAAAGTGCTTGGATGAGCACTTGAAGTGTCATAACATCCAAGGTTATTTGCCTAGTGCAGGAAAGTGGGATTAGTGTAGGGTACTATATTTTTTGGTGGTATAGACATGATGGGCCAACTGGATGTATAGTATGGGGAGAAAGTGAGGTCTGCAGATGTTTGAGATTAGAGCTGAAAATGTGTTGCTGGAACAGCGCAGCAGGTCAGGCAGCATCCAGGGAACAGGAGAATCGACGTTTCGGGCATAAGCCCTTCTTCAGGAATGAGGCCTCATTCCTGAAGAAGGACTTATGCCCGAAACGTCGATTCTCCTGTTCCCTGGATGTATAGTATCCCTTGCAAGGTCTGTTTTGTGTAACAATGAAACAATTTTGCCCCTCTTCTGTGAAGAAGTCAGATGGCAGAAAAAGAGTCATGTGATAGATGTACTTGCATGACATCAGAAGCATATTGCAGATGTGGAATGAGAACTTTTTTTTGAGCTTCAAAAATGCTATGGTGTAGAGACATCAGGATGTCATCATGCATGAATTGCAGAAAATGAGTATGCAGGTGCAGCAAGTAATAAGGAAGGCAAATTGAACTTTGCTGTGCATTGCTAATATATAATATGAAAGTAGGGAAGTATTGCTGCAATTGTACAAGGTATTACTGAGGCTGTACCTGGAGCATTGTGTACAATTTTGGTCCCCGTACTAGAGGATGTATGTAGCTGTAATAAAGATGTTTGAGAAGGTCTAATGGATTTGCTTTCAGAGGTGGGTTTGTTTTATGAAGGGAGGTGGAGCAGTTTAGACTTGTTCTTTATGGAGTTTACATGAATAAGAGGAGATCTAATTGACATATATAAGGTGCTAAATGGGATTGACAAATTAGATGTAGAGAGGATGTTTCCTTATGTGAGGCAGTCTAAAACAAGAGGCCATAATTATAGGATAAGTGGTAGCAGATTTAAAACAGAAAGGGTCATGAATATCTGGAATTCATTACCCCAGAGTGCAGTGGATGTTGAATTTGAGTAAATTTCAGGAGGTGTTTGTTAGTTAGTTATTAATATTACAAATGGCTTGAATGATAATGAAGAGCAGACAAAGTAGAGTTAAGGCCATGATGAGATCAGCCATGGTCCTATTAAATAACGCAGCAAGCTCGAAGGGGTGAGTTATCTACTCCTGCTCCAAGATCTTAAGTTATTACTCTTGGTGTGATGTATAATATTTGAAATAAGTGATTAATAAATTTGATGTCTTGGCGCTTGGCAGCAAAGTTCAATACACAATCTAATATTGATGGTTGCACGCTTTCATGTTCTTGAATCAGCTTAGAAATGCTATACATGCCTATTGTATGTATTTTAATGAAGGTTCTAGTTTGATTAGCTAAAATAAAGTTTACTTTTCTAAATTGTAGCTGGATATTTTGCTTTAATTGGCATGGTATGCTTGAATATTAAGAATAAAAATTTAAGTTTTCTTTTCTATACTTCAAAAAATTAAATGTTGCATTTTCTATAAACTAATCCATATTGAGAGTAAAATCCCATTTAGCAATTGTCTTTCTGGCAAGAAATATGTCTAATTATTAGTAAGAACTCTTCAATTGACTTACATGTTTATATAATATGCAGATTAGTTAAGGACTTAAGTTTCTGATGGCAATCAGAGTTTGAAATAATTAAGAAGTTCAAATGCATTTGACTACTGACTTAATTCATGTTGTCATCTGTGCTCTGCCTGAAGGCAAGTCCTTGGTCCATCATCTGCAGAAGAATCACTATTTTGGCAACTTTGTCAATGCTTATTTGGCATTATCTTCCACTTTAAGGAGCAGGATAAGGAGGTCCTCAAATCTACCTCAGTTGGAACTGAAATCAAATCTACATTCTGCGCATAATTTTGAACCACAAACTAGACATCTAGCTAACTGAGCTAACCAGCTCCTTCTGTGATTTATTGCATTGAATTTTATCTGGTTTCTAACCATTAACTGCTGTCTAACCTTGTATATTTGAATGAGTGAAGAATTGAAATATGCCCATTTATTCAATCAGTTGCATGTAGATCTCATGACTTTTGTAGACTCGCATAGAGATATTTAGTATCAAAACAGACCCTTCGGTCCAATTTGTCCATGCCAACCAGACATCCAAAATTCATCCAATCCCATTTTCCAGCATTTGGTCCATATCCCTCAACCCTTCATATTCATATACCCATTCAGATGCCTTTTACATGTTGTAATTGTTCCAGCCTTCTCCTCTTCCTGAGGCAATTCGTTCCATATATGCACCATCCCTTAGGTCCCTTTTAAATCTTTCCCTCTCGCCTTCAACCTATGCCCTCTAGTTTGGACTCCCCTACTGTGGGGGAAAAAGACCTTGACTATTCACCCTACCCATGATTTTGTAAACCTCTATAAGGTAACCCATCAGCTTCTGATGTTCCATATAAAATAGCCCCAGCCTATTCAGCCTTTCCTTGTAGCTCAAGCCCTCCAACCCTGACAATATCCTTGTTAAACTTGAAAGGGTTCATAAAAAAAAAATACAACATCTTCCCTACAGCAAGGAGACCAGAACTGTACAGCTGCATCATGACCACCCAACTCCTATATTCCATGCACTGACTAAAGGCAAGCTTACCAAACACCACCTTCACTATCTTATCTACCTGGGATTCCACTTTCAAATACCTTACCATTAAGTGTATGAATCCTGCCCTGATCTGTCCTACCAAAATGTAGCACTTCAATTTTATTCATCTGCCTGTCCCCAGTCCATTGGCCCATCTGATCAAGAATCCATTGTACTCTGAGGTAACCTCCTTTGCTGTCCACTACACCATCAATTTTGGTGTCATCTACAAATTTACTAACCGTATCTTCTATATTCACATCCAAATCACTTATATTGATTACAAAAAGCAGTGAACCCAGCACTGATCCCTGTGGCACACTGCTGGTCGCAGGCTGAGAAACAACCCTCCCCCACCACCGAGCCAATTTTGTATCCAGGTGGCTGGTTCTCCCTATATTCCATGTGATTTAACCTTGAATGTTCATTTAAGATAGACAGCCCTAATCATATTTTGCTGATGAACTATGAAACTGCCTGCAATTGCCCAACTGTGAATTTTTAAATTGAGTAATTCTTTAAAAGGTTTGCTAAGTGCATGCCACTTTTTCTTCAGAAGATAAGAGACTGGGTTGCCAAAACTGGACAAATCTAGAAGAGCAACAGTTTTTTTTTAATTTAGCTCAATTTTGTTGCACTATATCATTTGCTATGTGAAAGTTTGGAGATCTGTTCCTAAAATCAGCTTCTTGCTGATATAGGCAAAAGTGAGGACTGCAGATGGTGGAAACCAGAGTCTAGATTAGAGTGGTGCTGGAAAAGCACGCAGGTCAGGCAGCATCCAAGAAGCAAGAAAATCAACGTTTCGGGCAAAAGCCCTTCATCAGGAATGGAGGGAGGGAGCCTCCAGGGTGGAGAGATGAATGATGGGGTGGGGCTGGGGAGAAGGTAGCAAAGATTCTTGTGGAGAGAGGAGAACTTCTTCAAGGTAGGCATCCTTGCAAGCGGATTTGCAGTAAGATTAAAATCAACTAGGCAAAAGTGAGGACTGCAGATCCTGGAAACCAGAGTCAGAAAGTAAGAGAATTCAATATTGAATTTCAGGCCAGTTAATGTCTGACAGCAGGGCAGGCTGTACTTAAATCCAAAGTGCATAACACAAGTTTGCATGAAATCACAGGCAAACTAAAGGTGGTCTTTAAGTATCTTCTGGCCACATTGAACCCCACCCTATCTAGTTTGCTTTGGGATGATGGTCTTTTATACAGTGCCTTATTGACCCAAGAATTTCTTTCAGGTTGTGAAAATGATCGTGTACGACAATCAGTATTTCCAATATCATCTGAGCAGTTCCTTGTTATCGAATTGTGTAGGTCATTGAATCATTTGATGGTAATTTTGTTCTGTTTATTCAGGGCGAATTGGTGACCGCATCAAAGGCAATCATTGAGAAGGAATATCAACCACGGGTGATTGTGAGCACTGCACCAAATCCCTTCAACAAACTGACAGACCGTGAACTTGATGAGTACCGGAAAGAAGTTGAACGAAAGCAGAAGGGGCCTGAAGGCAAGTTGTTAATAGTTGTTTTAAAACCTATTGATTTGATTTTTTAGAAATCTGATTTAACTAACAACCTGTTCAAATATACTTTGTACATTTGGTGCAATCAAACAGCTGCAAATTGGTACTTTTCAGCACTATTATATCTAAAGCAGTTTAGTACAAAAAATGTAAATCTATTTTGGTCACTTATTTGCCATGACCGTTTGTCCCAATAGCAGCTATTTCCACCTGGCAACTTGGAGACAACATCTATTTGGGAAAGAGGTTGTTCAGTTTCTGTTTTATTAAATTGTGGTGCAGTCAAATAGCTGCAGATTGCATAAGTGCACTACCCCTGATGAAAATGCTACTTGGTACTGCTCAACACTTTTACATCAAAAGCAGATTACCATTAAAAATTCCTTTCTCTAAGAGACCTTAGTGAACCAGATGGGTATATGGCTGCTGTTAAGCTACTTTTTGTTACTGGGTCTTTTCTATTGAATTTATACCTGAAAGGAATTGATTGGCTTTTCATTTACACCTATTTGAATGTGTTTATATACTGGTTTAAAAAAGCTCATCCTGTTGTAATGTGTGTTTCGACAGTGCGAATGCGCTGTAACGTGATTGATGAATTGGGGGCACACTGTTTCTACAGCGCAAACGTTTTAAATGTGTGTTGGCTATAAACGATTACAATGCCAACACTTAAAACGCTGTTTCTAAAGTGCGATTTTTCTATAACGCAGTGTTGCACAAGAACGCAACCATCATGTAAAAGAAGAACTTACTATATCAAAGCTGAAGCGTTACAAAAAATTGGGAGAACATTGAGGTATCGCTTCCTACTTAAGTTGATTTCAGATCTGATTATTACTGTCACTGAGACACAGAGAGGGGCAAATTTGACAGCTCAATATTCCAGAATGTAGAGTCTTCAGGGAAGAAGCTAAAACAGGAGTGGGTGTCACAACAACGATCAGGGAATCTATTACAGCAGTGAGGAGGAATGACGTGTTAGAAGGCTCTTCGAATTAAGCCGTATGGATAAACCTAAAAACCAAAAAGTAGCAATCCTATTGGGAGGAGTGTACTAAAAAACCACCTAACAGATCAAGAGAAATAGAAGAACAGAAGTGCACATGTGGACAAATTTCAGAGAAGTGTAAAAGTAATAAGGTCGTGATTAGTAGGATAATTTAAGTATATTTGTGACTTGAAGCCTGTGTCTACTGGAGATCTGCAGGGATCAGTGCTGGGCCTTTGCAGGTTGTAGCTTATATATATAATCAATTTAGACTTTAAATGAGGGAGGGCTAATCAGTAAATGTGAGGTTGATACAAAAATTGGTGATGTGGTAAATAATGAAGAGAGTGTCTTGGATTACAGGAGGATTATACAGTCATATGCCACAGAAATAGGACCTTTGGCCCAACTCGTCTGTGCTGACCAGGTTTCCTAAACTTAACTATTCCTACTTTCCTGTATTTGACCCATATCCCTCTAAACCTTTCCTATCCAGGTACCTGTTTAAAAGTGTTATAAACACTGCAATTGTACCTGCGTCCAGTACTTTCTCTGACCACTTGTTCCATTTATGCACTACCCTCTGTGAAAAAGTTGCCCCTCTAGTCCTTTCTACATAAGAAATGGGAGAGGAGTAGGTCTTCTGGCCTGTCAAGCTTGCTCCGCCATTCAATAAGATCAAGGCTGATCTTTGCGTGGACTTAGCTCACCATAACCCTTAATTCCTTTTCAAAATGAATGGATTCAAAAATTCATCTATCTTTGCTTTAAAAACATCTATAGAGTTATAGAATCATAGAGATGTACAGCATGGAAACAGACCCTTCGGTCCAACCTGTCCACAACGACCAGATATCCCAACCCAATCTAATCCCACCTGCCAGCACCCGGCCCATATCCCTCCAAACCCTTCCTATTCATTATACCCATTCAAATGCCTCTTAAATGTTGCAATTGTACCAGCCTCCACCACATCCTCTGGCATCTCATTTCATACACGTACCACCCTCTGCGTGAAAAAGTTGCCCCTTAGGGGAAAGATATAAAAAAGAGACCTATCACCCTAAACCTATGCCCTCTAGTTGTGGACTCCCCGATCCCAGGGAAAAGACTTTGTCTATTTATCCTATCCATGCCCCTCATAATTTTGTAAACCTCTATAAGGTCACCCCTCAGACTCCGACGCTCCAGGGAAAACAGCCCCAGCCTGTTCAGCGCCTCTCTATAG
>NC_057711.1:10749107-10775096 GCF_004010195.1 Chiloscyllium plagiosum | reverse complement strand
GCTAATCAGTCTCCCATGGGGAACCTTGTCGAACACCTTACTGAAGTCCAAATAGATCACGTCTACTGCTCTGCCCTCATCAATCCTCTGTTATTTCTTCAAAAAACTCAAATCAAGTTTGTGAGACATGATTTCCTATGCACAAAGCCATGTTGACTATCCCAAATCAGTCCTTGCCTTTCCAAATACATGTACATCCTGTCCCTCAGGATTCCCTCCAACAACTTGCCCACCACCGAGGTCAGGTTCACTGGTCTATAGTTCCCTGACTTGTCTTTACCGCCCTTCTTAAACAGTGGCACCACCTTTGCCAACCTCCAGTTTTCCGGCACCTCATCTATGACTATCGATGATACAAATATCTCAGCAAGAGGCCCAGCAATTATTTCTCTAGCTTCCCACAGAGTTCTCAGGTACACCTGATCAGAGGTAGCCTCAACTGCTTCACTGGGCAGGGAATTCCACAGATTCACCACCCTTTAGATGAACAAGTTCCTCCTCAACTCAGTCCCAAGTCCCCTTATTTAGAGGCTATGACCCCTAGTTCTAGTTTCACCCACCAGTGGAATCAACCTCCCTGCTCTTAACTGTTCCCTTCATAATTTTATCCGTTTCAATTAGATATCCCCTCACTCTTCTGAATTCTAAGTATAGTCCTAGTCTACTCGATATCTCCTCGTAAGCCAACCCTCTGAATTCCAGAATCAACCTAGCGAACCTCCTCTTGACCCCCTCCAGTGTCAGTACATCCTTTATCAAGTAAGGAGACCAAAACTGTACACAGGAGGAACTTCTTCTCTGAGGGTTGAGTCTTTGAAACTCTTGGCGCAGAGAGTTTCAGGGTCTAAGTCCTTGTATATATTTAAGGCTGAGAGAGATTTCTGATCTGAAATGGGATCAAGGGTTACAGGGAAAGGGAAGGAATATAGAGGTGAGGAATGCTATTGAATGGTGGAGTATGCTCAAGGGGCTGAATGGCCTCATCAATCCCAGAACATTCCTTATACTCTTGTTTAGATGGTTTGATGAGTAGCAAATGGAATTCAATTCAAATAAGTGAGAGGTGATTAACTTGGGCAGGAGAAACAAGGAAAGGGAATATGCCATGAAAAGTGGGACCCTGGGAAACACCAAGGATCAGAGGCACCTTGATGTGTGTTTTCACCAGTCCCATAAGGTAATGGGTCAGATAGATCAAATTGTTATGAAGGCATATTGGATACTCGTCTTTATTAGCCCAAACATAGAGTTTAAGATCTGGAAGGTTGTGCTGGAATTCTATAAAAAGTTGGTTAAGCCACAGCTAGAGTATTATGTCCAATTCTGGAATCCACATTATAGGAGGGATGTGATTGCACGGCAGAGGATGTAGAGGAGATTTATCAGGATGTTGCCTGTGCTCTAGAGCTTCAGTATGAAGAGAGATTGGATAGTCTGGGGTTGTTTTCTTTGAGGGTGGGTGATGGAGGGGACAGGATATATGATTGATTTGAAATATATTAAATTATGTAGGGCATTGACAGGGTAAAGGGGAGGAACGTTTCCTTACGGTGGAGGGAATCAATGACAAGGGGGCATTGATTTAAAGTAAGGAGCAGGATATTTAGAGGAGGAAAAGCTTTTTTATGGAGGGTGGTAGCAAACTTGAGCTCACCACCTGTAGGAGTGATAGAGGCAGAAATCCTCATAATATATTAGATGCATTTAGATGTGCACTTGCAATCCCAGGACATAAAGGCTATGGGCCAAGTGCTGGAACATGGACTGGACTAGTTAGGTTGTTTTTAACTGGCATAGACTGTGTGGACCAAAGGCCTTTTTCCTATAGATCTCTATGACTCCATGGTAACATAGTTTACTATGAGAGAAGGACTTGGCATGGAACAGCCTAGAAAAGATTATTGCATGTGATGGGAAACTTGTGCTACAACACAAAAATCACATTATAAAAGCCCATTGCTCATGAATAGTGGGAATGGCTTATGAATTTTTGAACTCTGAGAACATGGCAGAAGCTACTGATCATGAAGTTTCATGTATTCTGCAAGCCATGAGTTCTACAATTTGGAACTAGAGATCAACCTAGTGAGCATTCTGTGGGTTGCCTCCAATGCCTGAATATTTTTCCTCAAATAAAGGGACCAAAATTGTTGGCTTTCTAAAAAATCCAAGTGCACCACATCCACTGGTTCTCCCTCATCTATTTAACTAGTTATGTCCTCCAAAAGTCACATTAACTTTGTCAAACATGATATTCCTTTCAACAGTCTGTGTTGAACATTTTTTAATACAGCTGGTATTTTCCAAATGTAATACTATTCCAGCCTTTATAATAGACTCCCTACTTTTCCCTACTTTTCTTTCAGTCTTGGGATATGAGCAACACTGGCTGGGCCAGCATTCATTGCATGTCCCTAGTCACCTTTTGAGTCAGTGGTGGTAAGGTGCCTTCCTGAATTGCTGCAGTCTATTTGGAATAGGTACACTCAATGCCATTAAGGAGAAAGTTCCTGGATATTGGCTTGGTAACATTGAAGGACCAACCTGTGTATTTCCAAGTCTGGATGGTCAGTGGCTTGGAAGCAAAGTTTCAGGTGGTGGTAATCTGTGGCCCTTGACCTTTTAGGTCGGAACCATAGTAGGTTTGGAAGGTGCTAACTGGGGAATTGCTGAGAGAAGGAAACTGAATTCCAGACTGATTAACCTGTCTATTTTAAAAAAAAAAGTTACATTACATTTGTTACCCTCCAAACTGCTGGTAATATTTCAGAATCCACAGAAAACAGAAAATAGGGGACAATTGTATGTGGATAATCACTTGAACTTAGATTGGCTATGGGAGAAGTGCTAGAAAGTGAGATTTGTGTAGATAGGTCAACACTAACTCATTAGGTCAAAGGGCCTCTTCTGTGCTGTATGACCATCTCGATGACAAGAAAGATTGCAAATTCCCTTTACATTTGCAAGCCTTGGAGAGCATTCCCAGTAGTGGGCAGAAGGATTCAGCCCAATACCACTGCCATTTCTCCTCAGTATTGGTCCAAACAGGTTAAAGAGCTGAATTTCAGAAGTAGGGTGATGGTGACTTCCTTTGACATCAAGGTAGCATTTGGCATGGTGTGGCTTCGAGGAACCCTAGACAAATTGAAGGCATTGAGGTGCAAGGAAAATCTGGTGCGCTGGCTGGAAGCTGTTAGGTGAATTGGTCATGCTAAATTGCCCGTAGTGTTAGGTGAAGGGGTAAATGTAGGAGAATGGGTCTGGGTGGGTTACGCTTCAGTGGGTCGGTATGGACCTGTTGGGCCGAAGGGCCTGTTTCCACACTAAGTAATCTAAATGTAATCTAATCTAATGCAATTATTGAAAGCATTGTAGAACAAACCGTCTTCAACTGCTTCATCAACGACCTTTCCTCTTCCTAAAGTCTGAAATTGGGATAATATCACCGTTCAGTCCAATTCACAATTCCTCAGATGAATTAAGAGCCAGTGCCTAAATGTACAAAATTCAAGCTTATGCTCATCAGTAATAAATAATATTCATATACTTAAGTAAAACGCAAGAGGCATCTTCTACAATTGAGATCCTGAGCATCTTCTCTTAATATTCAATTGGATTAGCATTAGTGATTCCTCAGCATAAACATCATTGTGGTTCTTAAAGACCAGAACTAAGCAAAGCAGAGGCTGAATATTCTGAGGTGAGTAACTTACAACCTGACCCCCCCACCCATTTTTTGTTTGCTGTATCCTACTAGAATATTGTCCACATGCCTAGAAGAGTGCAGCTCTGTCAACATTTGCGGAGCTCAACATCATCCAGAATAAAGCAGTCCATTTTATTGGCACTCCAACAATCATCTTGAAAATTCACATCTTCCACACATGTACCATGTCTGCAATATGCATTCATCAAGGTTCTTTCAACAACACGTTACAAATCTGATGCTTCTCCTACTTAGAAGAACAAGGAACGTGACCAAAGAACAAAGAAAATTTACAGTCCAGTTACAGGCCCTTCGGCCCTCGAAGCCTGAGCCGATCCAAATCCACTGTCTAAACCTATCGCCCAATTCCTAAGCATCTATATATCTCTCTGCTCCCCACCTACTCCTGCATCTGTCCAGATGCACCTTAATTGAATCTACTGTGCCTGCCTCTACTATCTCTGCTGGCAATGTGTTCCAGGCACATACCACCTTCTGTGTAAAGTACTTGCTGCATGTATCCTCCTTAAACTTTTCACCTCTCGCCTTGAACACGTGACCTCTAGTTATTGAATCCTTCACCCTGGGGAAAAAGCTGATCTCTATCCACCCTGTCTATATCCTTCAAGGTTTTGTAGACCTCAGTCAGGTTCCCACCTCAATCTCCTTTTTCTAATGAAAACAATCCTAACCTACTCAACCTCTCTCCATAGCTAGCAGCTTCCATACCAGGCAAAATCCTCGTAAACCTTCTCTGCACCTTTTCCAAAGCGTCCACATCCTTTCGGTAATGTGGCGACCAGAACAGTACACCGTATTCTAAATGCAGCCGAACCAATGTCTTGTACAATTTTAACATGACCTGCCAGCTCTTATACTCAATAGCCTGCCCAGTGAAGGCAAGCATACTATATGCCTTCTTGACCACACTATCCACCTGTGCAGCCACCTTCAAGGTACAATGGACCTGAACTCCCAAATCTTTGCTCATCAACTTTTCCCCAAGGCTCTTCCGTTTACTGTATAGTTCGCTCTAGAATAAGACTTCCCAAAATGCATCACCTTACATTTGCCTGGATTGAACTCCATCTGCCACTTCTCTGCCCAACTCTCCAGTCTATCTATATTCTCCTGTATTCTTTGACAGACCCCTATTCTTGCTACTCCACCAATCTTTGTGTCATCTGCAAACTTACTGATCATTTATGTATATTACAAACAACAATGGCCTTGATCCCTGTGGAACACCACTAGTCACTTTTTTTTCAAGAAACTTCTTTCAACAACTACTGTCTCCTGTTGCTCAACCAGTTCTTTATCCACCTAGCTAGAACACCCTGCACACCATGTGACTTCACTTTCTCCATTAGTCTACCTTATCAAATGCCTTACTAAAATCCATGTATATGACATCTACAGCCCTTCCTTCATCTATCAACTTGGTCATTTCCTCAAAGAACTCTATTAAGTTGGTCAGGTACGATCTCCCCTGCACACAACCATGTTGTCTATCGCTGATTCTTTTCCAAATATAAATAGATTTTATCCCTTAGCACCTTCTCCAGCAACTTTCCCACCACTGACATAAAGCTCAGTGGTCTGTAGTTACCTGGAATATCCCTACTACCCTTCTTGTATAGGAAGAAAATATGAGCAACCCTCCAGTCCTCTGGCACCTCACCTGTGTTTAAGGATGCTACAAAGATATCTGTCAGGGCGCCAGCTATTTCCTCTCTCGCCTCCCTCAGCAACCTGGGATAGATCCCATCAGTCCTGGGGATTTGTCCACTTTAGTATCCTTTAAACCAACTTAATCTGTATCACTTTTCCTTCACTCAATAGGGGAAAATCTGCCCTCGCTGACCCTCCCCTGAATAGCACTGTGGATTTGTACTACATCAGTTAATAAGATGAGTAATAATTTGCTCTGTGATGCTAACGATCCATGAATAAGCTGAAAAATAACCTTCTACAGACCCGAATTCTTTTTTTGGTGGGGGTGTGGGGATAAAAGTTAATCCTCCGAAATTCATTTTTCTGGTCCTTTAGAATGTTTCAGGAAATGGCAGGGACTTCAGCTGGTTTGCATAATCAGCTTACAGATTTCTAGGTTGGTGCCTAGTTTTCTTGTCTGATTTATACCGAATTGATTTAAAATCGCTGGCCAGATCGCACCTTTACCACTGCCAGATTGGTGTGCATGCTGATCTTGCACAAGAAATAAAAATAAAACACAACTCTCTATGCAGCCAGGAAGCATCAATGGGAATTTGGAAGAACTATGCCTTAATCTTTCAGTTTAGAGCGCATCTAGAAAAGTCCAAATTTAGCCAGTGTTCATTGTTGAGATAAGCTAGATCTACATTCAATTACATTTTTAATGAAACCTGTAGAGGGCAATTCTCAAGGGCAGTTAGGATGGGCAATAAATGCTGGCCTGGCTAGCAAAGCTCATATCTGCTGAATGAATAAGAAACCTCAAAGTTCCAACAAATCTTAATAGCATAACTGGCAAGCATTTCATCATGAATGAAAGCTTGCTCAGGTTTGACTAGCAACTCGTAGAAACATCTGGTGTTTGGGATATTGTTATGGACCAGATCAGACCCTTCTCAATAGTTTAAAAAGTTAGCTTAGACCCTAACTTTTTCTTTAAAGGTAGATGTGAAATGCCTGCTCCAGACTCGGGTACAACTGGTCAAACCACTCAACATTAAGCAAAACTCTATTTATTTAAATACCATAGTTAAAATATAAGCCAAGAATCTAGAATTCCACAGGGATCTTATAGATTAGATTAGATTACTTTACAGTGTGGAAAAAGGCCCTTCGGCCCAACAAGTCCACACCGACCCGCCGAAGCGCAACCCACCCATTCCCCTAAATTTACCCCTGCACCTAACACTACGGGCAGTTTAGCATTGCCAATTCACCTGACCTGCACATTTTTGGACTGTGGGAGGAAACCGGAGTACCCGGAAGAAACCCACGCAGACACGGGGAGAATGTCTGGAGTTCGCACAATCAGTCGCCTGAGGCGGGAATCGAACCCGGGTCTCTGGATTTGTTCTGGGTCCTCTGCTGTTTGATTTTTAGAAATGATTTGAAAGGATGTGTTAGTAAGTTTGCTAATGACACAAAGGTTGGTGGAGTGATGGTTACTGTGGAGGGCTACTGGTAGGTTCCTAACGGGACATTTGACAGGATGTAGAACTGGCCTGAAAAGTGGCAGATGAAGTTCAAACTGGAAAAGTGTGAAGTGATTCATTTTGGAAGGTTGAATTTGAATGCAGAATACAGAGCTAAAGGCAGGGTTCTCGACAGTGTGGAGGAACAGAGGGATCTTTTGGGTCCATGTCCATAGATCCCTCTAAGTTGCCACCCTAGTTAATAGAGTTGTTAAGGAGGCGTATGGTTTGTTGGCTTTCAGTAGCAGGGGCATTGAGTTTAAGAGCTGCAAGGTTATGCTGCAGCTCTGTAGAGCTCTGGTTAGACCACACTTGGAATATGGTATGCAGTTCTGGTCGCCTCATTATAGGAAGGATGTGGAAGCTTTAAAGAGGATGCAGCGGATATATACCAGGATGCTGCCTGGAGTGGAGGGCTTGTTTATTGAAGAAAGGTTGAAAGAGCTAGGGCTTTTCTCATTGGAGCAAAGAAGGATGACAGGTGACTTAATAGAGGTGTACAAGATGATGAGAGGCATAGATAGTGGATAGCCAGAGACTTTTTTTTCCCAGGGTGGAAATGTCTACCACGATGGGGTATAATTTTTAGGTGATTGGAGGAAGGTTATGGGGAGATGTCAGACGTAGGTTCTTTACACAGTGGTGGGTGGATGGAATGCCCTGCCAGTGGTGGTAGTAAAGTCAGACACATTAGGGACATTTAAGCAACTCTTGAATATGCACATGGAAGATAGTACAATGAAGGGTATGTCGGTTAGTCTGATCTTAGTAGGATAAAAGGTTGGCACAGCATCGAAGGGCCTGTACTGTCCTATATTCTATGTTCTAGAATAACTTACCAGTGGAAAACCTAACCGAATAATAGATACAGTACCTATTACTATTTAACTGTTCCAATATAATAACATCCCATAAACACATCATTTGGCCAAAAGGTAAATTCAGACACAGGTTCTTACATGCAGGAAGGAACAACATTTGAGAGATTTCAGAGAAAGTCAGTTAGGAATCATTTACTGAACCTTGAAATCCTTCAGGGACCCAAAAAAGCTTCCAACTCTATAGTTTAAAAAAACTAGAAAGCTGGGGGAACTGGCCACTCTCCCTTTCCATTGTTGCCATCTTTTTTTTTTAAAAAACTCTTAAATTATTGACTTAGGCTGGCTCCAGTAGACACTTTAGCACCTCTGCCTTTAACACCTCTCTTTGTAAAAAAAAAACAGAACAAAATAACCTTTTTAAAAGTGACAGCATCCTCCGAATATAAAACAAATCTGCAGTTTACATTCAATTTTAAAACTCTATAATGTTACACAACTTCAACTGACATTGGAATGGAATCTGCCTAACAGATACTGTGTAGAATGATATGCATAGATATGAATAGCATTGCCTTCATTGTTTCAGACCTAAATGAAAAAAGATTCACCCATTGAAATTAGTATTTATGAATGCTAATCTCATTCCATAACACAAACTAGCCTCTAATTTTTAAATATTCACCCTATTTGTTTGTTTTGATTTGCAGTAATTGGGGAGGATGAAATGCATGAAGCTCTTTGAACCAACTGAAAAAATATTGTGATGTAGTAAAATGCAGTTAAACAGCTAGCCTTTTAGTTGTCGGTGAAAAATCAAGAAATGCGTTAACCATAGACTTTTATTTCAATGAAGAGAGCTTTCACGTGTGATCCATTGTACTTTTATTAACCAAGCTTATGGTCTATTAAATTGTTATGTATATAATATTTGGAAACTTTTTATTTGCATGAAACCTGTTATCTTACCTAGTTGAGAATGCTACAGCCCAAATTGGTGAGACCTTGGCAAAAGTTGAGTTCACTCAAGTGCATCAAGAATGTCCTGATGGCAAGGCAGATGACATGGCAATTATATCGCAAATGCACCCTATCCTGGAGAAAGTGACTGATACCGAAGTCGATCAAAACCAAAGTCTGTCCTCAGTGCATGAACTTGTTCATAACCAAGGTATTACAACAGAAACAAAATCTCACATCAGTCAAGGAAACTCTACAAAGGGAGAGTCTCATTACAGTTACATGCAGATGTTGGATCAGGAACCTTCCTGCATTGTAGGCCAGGTCTCCGTGCAATTCAGCTCAGAACATGTGGACAGAAAAGAATCTCTACATAGCCAGTTACACAGTGCTGTTGTCAAGGCACTTGCCAGTTCTGGTGACCGTATTCCTTCATCTGACCCTTCAGGTACTGGTCAGCAGGGTAAGAGCCAGACTTTTTGAATGAAGAAGCACAATACCCTCTAATCCAAAACATTGGGATCCTGAACTTGATTTACCTTTTTGTTTCTTGACATGCTGAATCTTGACTATTACTGACCTCTGACTCAGTTTTTGATCGGTTGTTAGAGTATCTGGTTGCTCAGGACTAATTTGAATTTGTTCTTTTTCGGGTCTGGATTTTCTCTTGGTCTGTGCAGTTCTACAATTCTTGTCTCAATTTAAAATAATAATCACCCTTGAGCGCTCTTGGTTTCCTTGGACTCTTGAAATGATGCACACTTCTCATCTTCCTTTGCATGCTATAGAGTTTAGAAAAAAAATGATGGTGTCATTAATCTTCAAAACAGCATTTTTTTTTTCATACATTTTTAGGCACGACTGAAGGAATTTGTACATTTTAATTTGGACGAAGGATTTTGGATGCAATTCTCTACAGTTTGCTTTAGTGTTGTCTAGTTTACATGCTGCAAATGTTTGCAAAAACTTTATGGAATCAGAATGCTCCATATGACATTTGGTTTGATTTGATGAAATAGTGTTTTACAACATATCAATTTGGTGATTGAATTTTCAACCCCACACAATGCCAACTTTAACGTACTGATTTGAATTGTTAGCACCTTTATCAAATTTAACATTATAGAGACTGCTAAAGGGATTACTGCAATTGAGTTCATTTGCTTCCGTTAATGCCCATCTGTATGCTTTAGTGAGGGAAGTAAAGTATTTTTAAATCTCTCTGGTCTAATAATTTGCAGTGGACGTTGGAGGTAGGTAGGGAAAATGCATGCAAAAAGACAGAAACTGTAAACTATTAGATTATTTATTCCTTTGGTAGCTAACCTTGTCAATGAGAGAGGCTGGCTATGTATCTAAATTATATAGTGGATTGCTATCCATCATGGTAGACAACTGAGATTTTCCTGCTATCCCAGATCTAAATGACAATTGATGTTGAGGTTCATCCACCAGAGACTGACAAAAACAGGAAATTATGATCTTTGTGTAACCACAATGGAGGAAAGAAAACTCTGCAATCAAGGAGTTGATGAATTGTGCTGAATTTAAACCTTTGTCTTGTTTCCTCTCGTATTGATCTCTAGAGGTTTTAGAGTCCCAGTCAGTGGATGAAAAAGTAAATGATCAACAGAGTCCTACAGACCACACACCTACCCGCACTCCTCCCAGCACTCCAACAAAGTTAGATGATGGTAAGATCCACCAAGCAGTTCAGGTTGTCTAACTTTAAAGTATGGTGATTTATGATTGTTTGAATTTTGATAAAGGTATTTGTGCTTGTGTAACTTTCAAAAAACTGCTTCGTCTTTTAATTGAGCAAAAGTGTACAAGAAAGTGTGCATAAAAAATAAAATTATATCTAATTGTCAAACAACTGGAAAACTATAATTGCAGCTGTGAAACTAGTTATAAAATTAGCAATAAACTAAATTCCAATTGAAATTGGACCTGCATACTTGCAAGTATAACTTCATGATCAGTGCTGTGCTTTGACTTGGTCAATTACAAGAGTTTGTCGATTTTAAGAATTGCTGACTGATTTAATTCCAAAGCACAGTCCAAAATATGAGTAGTCTTAAGCATGAAGAATACAATAATGTGCACATCTTGTTCATTGCTGCTATTGGATTACACCTCTTTGTCAGAATTTTTTAGCTGACAAAAGCAATTGAGGCTGACTTTTTGATGAGGTGGGTGGGATCGGAAAGAAGAGCTCCGCTGTATAAATGTATTTAGGGTTTGGTCTGGAGTTGCAGGTAGGCCAGATTAGGTAAGGATGACGTGTTTCCTTCCCTAAAGGACATTAGAGACCAGATTTTTTTTTTGTAACAATTGACAAAGTCTCCATTAGGGTTTGATTTGGAGATGCCGGTGTTTTAAGTTTAGTGATGATATTTTAGTTTAGTGAAATGGGTGATTTTTAATAAGTCACTCAGGTTAGTGTATTGGAATCTAACTGATAGAGTGCCATGCTTAGTTAACAATTCCATTATAATTGTATCCTATGACTAATAGGATGGTGGAAGATGAGCTATTTCTCTTGTTTCATCTATACATCCATATTATGCAATCAAACCAGCCATAAATAACTTTATATAAACAGTAACAAAAATGAACACACATATTAGGCAGTATTGGTTTGCAACAATAGAGAACTTTTGGCACTTTATAAGAAGTCTTTGCACTGTTGAATAACCATCAAAGTATATAAAATTCACCTGACCTATTGAAATCAGCAATATCTTATTCATAGGCTCACCTCTAAAGTACAATGTCACCGAGTGTTTGAAGAATGAGAGAAGATCTAATTGAGGTATACAGGGTGCTAAAGATGATTGACAAGATAGACGTAGAGAGGATATTCAATCTAGAACGACAGGTCATAGTTTTAGGGTAAGTGGTAGCAAATTTTAAAAAGAGCTGAGAAGAAATTATTTCTCTCAAATGGTTGTAAATCTATGGACTCCACAAACCCAAACTGAAGTGGATGCTGGGTATTGAGTGAATTTAAGGAGGGCAGAAACAGATTTTTAATTAATGTCTTGAAGGGTATTGAAGAATGGGCAAGAAAGTAGAGTTGAAGCTAAGATGAGATCAGCCATAATCCTATTAAATGTGGAACAGGCTCGAGAGGCTGAATTGCCCATGCCTGCTCGTGGTTCTTGTGTTTTCACTGCATTCAAGTGCCTGCCTAGTTCTAGTTAAAAATTCTAGTGTAGATATTGATCCATAGTATAATAACTTAGAAGCAAGAATGCAATTCAGTTGAGCTAAGCTAAGGAACCTAGCAATTGGGTGCATGTAAAGATCATTTTAGTCTTTTGGACCAATTCCAGCCTAGTCTGTAAATGACTATTCAATCATGGGCACTTCTCAAAACCTCCTTATTCCTAATTTCTCCTGTCAATAACAAAGACAAAAACAAGTTGTGTTATTAATATCCATAAATTTCTATCTGTTTTTCATTGATTGGGAAACATTTGTTAGAACTATGCTTCCACAGAATAAGATGGATTCGAATCATGGAATTATTATGCTGCAGAAGGAAGCCATTTGGTCTCGTGCCAATCTTCTGCTTTTTGCCCACATCCCTTGCACACTATTTCCACCCATATAATCATCTTGAATGCCTCAATTGAACCTGCCTCCTCCACAATTTCTGGCAGTGCATTTCATACCCTAATCAGTCACTCTGGAAAAAAAAATGTGTTGTCTCACATTATCCTTCCTTCATTTGCACATCGTTTTGAATCTGTGCCCTCTTGTTCCTTTTTCAAGCAGGAACACCTTCTCCCTACCTACTCTATCCAGTTTGGTCATGATGTTGAAATTGTCTATAAAATCTCCTCTGTCTTCTCTTCAATGTATCCTCGACTGAAGTTTCTAATTCCTGAAACGTTCTTGTAAATTGTTTGTGTTCTCTCCAATGCATTCACATCTTTCTATGATGTGACATCCATAACTCCAGCTGAGATCTAACAAGTGTGTTATACAACTTCAACATCACCTCCTTGCGCTTGTACTGTAAAGTCAGTTATAAAGTGAATCATATTCGGGCTGCAGAAGAAATCAATTTCATTCCCTGGCTACTTAGAAAAGGTTTTGAGCAGCAGTTCTTATTGGGAAAATCTAAAGATTTATTAAGGGAATATAGGAAAGTATCTCCTGTCTGCAATTTGACCTGCAGAGTGCTTTATATAACACCAAAAAGCACAGGTATATTAATTTATGTCAAATCCAACTTTAACTTTGGACCAGAATAAAAATATTTTATTATTCTATGAAATGGGTTGAATTTACTCTGTTCTCAGTAGTTAATTATAGTAATGGTTATTAAAAAAATGGTGTAATCTGATTTATGTATTTGTGCAACCTTCTGTCATGTTAGTCACTGTCCTGTTGTAGTTTTTCCATTCACTGATCTCATCTGATTTCTCTGTTCTGTAATAATTGTTCTGTTCTTTTTTTTTGTTTAACACAAATGGCTGTTATGAATGCATAGATTTTTCTTCTTGTGCTTTTTTTTCCTCCACCCGCCTTCCTGTGGCTGCATTACAAACAGGAGCTGGATGTGCTAAAGAGTACCTGTTACCATAGTAAGTATTGTGCGTTCATGTTTAGAGCTGCTTCAATTAACCCTGCGAAACTTGCGTGCATGGCTTCCAGCTTTCGCATTCCTGTTCCCACTTCCATTTCCTCCTGGTTAATTGCCTACTTTAAACTGCAAACCACCTGAAATTTTAGAAATCCGTTTGATTTTACTTCATTGTTTTCTCACAAGAGTCAGAGTATGTATATTCTGAATAGACAGGAAAGAGAATTGTGCACTATCAATAAATTTCTTGTTTCATTTTATCTAGATGTCTTGTAATCTGATGAGAATTTATACCTTTCAAATGAAAAAAATGTTAATATTGTTTAATTTTAATTCCTTGATGTATTTTTTGAATAGTGTGTGCTGTGAAAGATGAGATAAAGTCTGCACTTGGTATTCGGCATAAGTCTGTATGGTAAACATACTAAGATGCTGAATATTTTATGTTTGTGTTTCTAGCTCACATTTTTCAATATTATTTTACATGTCTACTTGTCATATTTCAGGAATATGAACAAAATACTAAAATTGTCTGACTCTTTAGTTCATAAATACCAAAACTAGCTAACTGAATCAGGTTTTAGAAAGTGGCAGTAAACCTGTCTAATCCCTTTCCAATTCAAGCAATAACTTCTTGAAATTTGTTGCTATAACGCCTGAATATATCCAGCCTAGAAATTATTTGCCATCAAAGGAAGGCCATACGTCTAGATTTATTACACTAAAATTAATTAAAAGTGCAATAATTTGATCTTTCTGCAAAAACAAGTGACTAAACCAAGAATTTCCACTAACCACAGTGCCCTTGTGAGCTTGCTGCTGCCTATACCAAAGCTCCTCTATTTTGTTTTCTATTATCTATTGTCTTTACCTCAAGTTAGAGAAAAGAGCACTATGATCCTGAATTGAGAAAATGTAGATTTGCTTATAACCAGAGTTGTCAAGAATGTCTATTGTACAAGTCTTGAAGATTAAATATTTGTAACAGTTGCATTGTGGTAGGATGGATTTGGAGACGGGAGAAAGAAACAGGAGTGCGTAATGAGGCAGCAGGTATTCTTTAATAGAATGCAAATTCAGAGCTTATGTCCAAGAGTTTTTCTCAGAGTAACAAGCACACAGGATGGCAAAATTTTTCACTGTATTTCAGAAATGGCTTCTTGCTGTATTGAGACATTGGTCTGTTGTAGGTGAGTGAAATATCATCGACTGATTTAGCTTTCTTGCCCACATTCATCTTTAACATAGAATTAAAGCCATCAGCTTTCAAGAACCATGGCACAGTGCCAGGTAATGGGTTGAAAATATTGGAAAGATTCTCAAATACTGCCTTTGGCAGTTGGTATATTGAATCCTTCTAATTACTAATGCAGTGTAATTTGGCTTAAAATTCCTTTCAGGATATTTCTGCAGTGAAGAACTTTTACATGGAAAAACTTTTTTTTAAAAAATAAGTCCCCCATCAACCCACTCATCCGGGCTGGATTTAAACCCAGTCCTGATGCGCTTTGATGCCATGCAGGAGAGGATTTGCATTAATATTTCAATCCACCCTTTGCAGCAAATAAAATACCTCTAAAAATTTTGTTGCTGTAGTAACGTAGAAAATTTGGTAACTAATTTGCGCTTAACAAAACCTCTCAGACAATACTAAAGTAATAACCACAGTGTGTTGGTCAGAATACAAGGGAGAATTTCCCTGTTCATCTTCAAGAACAAGATTTTTACTTTATTTCACCTAAGAGGGCAGACGGGGCACCAATTTAAAATGCCTTTTTGAAATGTGTGTACCTCTGGCAGTGCACCTTGAGGTCAGTTCATTTTGTCATGAGTTGCTGGAAGCCAATTCATGAAAGTATTTAAATTTGTACATTTTCCTTGACCATGCTACAGTACCAGTAATTTACACGTTTACTAATGACAAGTGTTTCAGTATTCCAAGCCATATTACAAATACAGTATTCCTGTATACTTTTGATGTTAATCTTTGCCACAGATTGGAATTGTTCTTTTCAGAAGCATAGAATTGCATATACTTTATAAAAGTATGCTACTGAGTATTCTACTTGATACTGTGGCTGTATGAACATTTGTGCTTGCAATACTTTGAGCAGGGATATTGCATTCTTGGCAGTTTCTCATTGGAGTCAAGATGCTTCTTCACAAGATGGGACGAATGATTTTTGTCAATGGACCTTCTCAGTGCAGTCTTATATTTAATTATTGATGTTTGAGGAGATGTTTGATGTTAAAGTGACAATTCCAAAAAAGTATTTTATAATCTGTGTTAGGTTTAAAACCGTTCTAGATTGCAGATCATCTTTGGTGTTACAGACTGGTTAAAACAACAACTTGCACAAAAAGGTATTACAAAAATTAAGTGGCATTATATAGAATTTAAGCACAGAAATAAGCACTTTATGCAACCGCTGCATATTAGTTTAACTCTTCACTTGAGTGTTCTCCCATCTTTGCTCACATCAACTCGCCACTGTAATTCTCTGTCCCCTTCCTCTTCATGTTAGCGATCCATTTCAACCACTCCTTATGATAGTAATTTCCACATTCAGATAGCTAGATGGTCAAAACCTTAGTCAAAGTGGTAGGTTCAAATGAGTGATTTAAAGATAGACAGAGGCAAAGAGTTTTAGTGAGAAATTCAAAGCTTGTTGTTTAGACAGTTAAAGTATGACTGTCGGTTTTCGGGTTAAGGCAGTGGGCATAATGAGGTCAGAATTAACCTTGGAGATCACTAGAAATAGCAAGGCATGGAGTGTGTTGAATATGTAAATGAGAATTTTAAAATTCTGATGCTGCCAAACTGAGTCAATAGTGATGGATGAATAAAACTCTGAGCCAGGATTCGGGCAGCAGAACTTTGCATGAATGAGGATGGGAGATAGGAAGCTAGCCAGGAGAGCATTGTAACTATTATAAAGCAGTGAACTATGAACTATTTGAGGCACTAGACAATAGCTGAATTTAAAAAAAACTTTTTTTTTAGTAATTGACCATTTCATATTAGAATGCTTAAATGGATTCCAGAGGAATACTGTGCTTCACAACAGTATGAAGACATTGAATTGAATTGAAACCTGCATTCTCACTTGTTTACTTTGTTCTGTCATAAATTCTTCAGAATTGCAAGTGGAACAGACATGCAAGGATGATAGTGCTGCAACTTTCCAACAGTCCCTGCCAGACCTCACCCCTGATGAGCCCTCGGAAGCGCTGACCTTCCCGACTTCTGGAAAAGAGGAGTCGGACAGCCCAAGCAAAGATCTGAGTAGGAAGCTTGATGAGCTGACCACAGCTGAGCTCCAAGAAGTGCCCTCCACACCACCACCTGAGCAGGTGCCAACGCCACCAGCTGAGGATGTGGCAGATGCAGCTAGCGATGAGTCTCCCAGCAAGTCACCTTCGAAGAAGAAGAAAAAATTCCGCACTCCCTCCTTCCTGAAGAAGAATAAGAAGAAAAGTGAATCCTAAATAATACCAAGTTTTTTACCTGGGAAGGCAGGATGCCCTCATTTTGCAGATCGATTCTAATTCATTTCTAGAATGTACAAGGTTGTATCGTTTAGTGTTATGTCTTATTAAAAACATCCATGTAATGGAATGCAAAGAAACGTCTAGTATAGCTTGATTGATATGGAAAGTAACAGGACATTTTTTTGACATAAAACAAAAAAAAGGTGCTAATCCTTTCAGTGCAGTAGGTGCAACCCGCTAAGTGTTTAATTGCAGCATGGTTTGCCACTTTGGGGTGAGGTAGAAGAATAATGAACCAGAGGAAGCCTTTTTTAATAAGATTATATTGTAATGATGAATTAATTGCTTTGTTGACGTAATATGCAGATATTGTAGTAATGACATACATTTTACTACAGGTGAGACATCCTGCTTGTGACTGTTAAATGCCAGCCATCTGCAATGCTGCCTAAATGGTGTGGGGATGTGTTTTAAGGGAAGGTTATTACATGTGACTTGTAAACTGGCACAGATCATGAGTTGCTTACTTTATAAATGAATGCTCTAGGTAAATTGCTGAATCGTGACTATCATCTTTTCAGTTTAAGGCAAATTTCTCTCCTTGTTTTGTCTGTGCACAATTTTTAAAGCAATTGTTGACTGCAGCCCATTGGTAAACTTGGTACGGTATCTGTCAACAATGCTGGGTTCTATCCTGAGAATATTTGCACAATGAGTTTCCACATTTTGGATATTTCTCAGAGCAAGTTCTTTGGCATGACCAATCTTTATTGCTTTATGTTCAGGAGCTTAACATGAATTGGTTGGGCCGATCTGGTGACACATTTATTCATTTTTGTTTGCTATACCAGTCCAAGTACATTGTGTGGTTGTTTGTAAGGGAAGGAAAAAAAGGTACACAACATACTCTTCTATTAGTAAAATACAGGTTAGATAAAGATGATGGTAAAGTTGTGCTTAAATGCTGGAATTGTATGTAAAACAAAATTTAGACTTGCATTTCTGTAGTATTCTATTGTATCTCTAGAGAAAACGCTCCAATTATTTTGAAGTGCAGTGATTGTTTATGTAGGTATATGTGGCATTTAAAGGATGTTTTGTTTAGTCAGAAATTCTGTGTAATGGCCAACATGTTGTGTCCCTTTTTTTAATGTATTGCTTTAAAATATAAAAGATTCAGCAACAGTTATTATGTTTCCTAGAATTGACATAAATAAGAAATTGGATAGAAAGGAGGGGGTCAATTTTTGCCCTGTGCCAAGGCCCTCCACTGTTACTAATGGAGGAAAGGAAATTCATAAATCCTACAATGTGAACAATACAAATAAAGCCACTTGAGGCCTGTTGTTAAAAATGGCAACAGCCAAGACTATTTAGGATATGCCATGTACATGCTGCCTGACACATTCTATCTTCACTAAACAGGGAGTAGAACAACCTCTGCTGAATGTCCTTAATTCATGGTTTTGATACTGATATGAAAATGTCACAGTTCCACATAATTAAAACATATGGTTTATTTCTAACAACTAATGTTCTGATCAACTGAATTTGTCAGATAAATATGAAGAAAATTGCTTTTAAATCTTTTGAACAGATTGATGGAAACCAACAAAACCCACGAGGGGAGGTATTGGTGCAAATAAATTGCATCATTTGGTGCCAACTCCCTACTCCCTTTACACAGAACATCAGGTAGCACCACCTATAGCTTCTAGCTGAAATTCCTCCATTCCCATTGGGGAGGCCTTGGTTTGGGTATCTGTAACTTTTATGCTGGAGTCTTAACATGGTTGATATGTTGAAACCCAGCTGCTGACTTCCCCTTTCGAAGCAGGTCTGCTGGTGGGTTGAGCAGGGCCATAGTGGAAGTGGCAGCAAAACAAAAAGCAAGGAGTATATTTTGCAAATAAGATATGTAATGAGGACTGCATGGCATCGCTGGCTTTCCGCTTGTATTTTACCCTTGTATGACTTCTGTACACTCAGCAATTTTAAGCTCATTTTTGTTAAACAGTTAGACTTGTCAGACTTGAATATTAACCATATGCCACTTCTAATTATTCCAATTTTGATTCTTGTTTCAGTTCTTAATCATCTCCACTTATATGAAAGATTTGTAAACTCTGATTTTTATTCTCTTTCCAATTCTTGTATCACTACATGAAGTATAAGAATTTATTACTTTTGAAGAAATTTATTAATTTTGTTTTTAAGTTTCATTGTAACATTTGAGTTTCATCTATGAATAAAATTCTTTCTTTAAACTTTAAAGTGTAACCCTGTTTCCTTTCATTGAGGCAGAGGCAGTTATTAAAGGCAGTCTCCTTTATTTCTCTTTATTGAACAACCATCCTGCTCCAAAAGCAACCAGTGCTGCTGTGAAATAGTTACCATAAAGTGAGGGAGGAAACCGATCTTCTAGGATTTAATCCTCTACTGGATAGGAGGATTTAAAAAAACAAATAAACCTGAAATTAAAGATAGAAACTGAAATTGCACAAGCCTGAGTTGTGTGTGTGTTGCTGGAAAAGTACAGTAGGTCAGGCAGCAGCTGAGGAGCAGGAAAATCAATGTTTCGGGCCAGAGCCCTTCTTCAGAAATGAGGCTGGGAGCCTTGGGAATGGAGAGATCAATGGGAAGGGTGGGGCTGGGGAGAAGGTAGCTGAGTATGCAATAGGTGGATGGAGGTGATAGGTTGGAGAGGAGGGTGGAGTGGATAGGTGGGAAGGAAGCTTGACAGGTCATGAGGGCAGTGGGAGCTGGAAGGTTGGAACTGGGGTAAGGTGGGGGGAGGGAAAATGAGGAAACTGGTGATGTCCACATTGATGACCTGGGGTTGAAGGGTTCCGAGGCAGAAGATAAGGTGTTCTTCCTCCAGGCATCGGCTGGTGAGGGAGTGGCAATAGAGATGGCCCAGGACCTGCATGTCCTCAGTAGAGTGGGAGGGGGAGTTGAAATGTTCAGCCACGGGGCAGTAGGATTGGTTGGTGCGAGTGTCCCAGAGATGTTTTCTAAAACGCTTTGCAAGAAGGCATCCAGTCTCCGCATCGGGGCAACGGATACAATAAATGATATGTGGAAATGCAGGTGGAACTTTGGATGTGTAAGGCTGTCCTAGTCTCCAAAAGAGAAAGACACACCAGAGTTTTCAGAGCATATCCCCAGCAGGAGGGACCTACCTTTTTATCAGTATTGTAATGTACCTCCACCAAACAGACTACAGTAACTTAAGATAGTGACTCACCATGTTCAAGAGGTCACATGTCATGAACAAAGATGGGAAAATGCAAACGTTGGCAATGAGATAGCAATATACTAGTTAAAGCATGGTAATGATATGGGCTAAAACAAAAGGAAACTAATTGAGGGGGTGTGGATGGAAAATGAGTTCATATCAGACATGAATGTGGAACAAAAGTTCTCTAGACTGGAGGACACAACAAGGGACGTGAATTAAAATGAGGGCACAAAACTAGTAGTGTCATAGTCACAGATGTACAGCATGGAAAGACCCTTCGGTCTAACCCGTCCATGCCGACCAGATATCCCAACCCAATCTAGTCCCACCTGCCAGCACCCGACCCATATCCCTCCAAACCCTTCCTGTTCAAATACCCATCCAGAACAGGGAAAATATGCAATAGAAGGCAAGATGACAAAGCAGATCAAGGGATGACCAAAAGAAATTTAGGACTGAGAAGAAGTCCATTCTTCACGATGGAAATAACTCTAGGTATGAAAGTGGAGCCAATAACCTGGAATAATGTAATAAGCTACTTGCTGCAACTGGCAGGAATAAGTTCTTGTAAGAAGGAGTTCGAATAGACTCCTCTAGTTTTCTTATGAAGTCATTTGACTTATGATAGACAAATACAATAAGTAAATTTATAAATTGGTGTACAAAACAATGCAACTACAGTATTTCAGTTTGATATCAAAATACAGCAATAGACAGCCACAATATACATGTACATTTATCATTTTAGTTATAAGATGAAGTGGCAAATTTCATATAGGCAGTTGGTTTCATGATTAATCCCCACAAGTTAATATATATTACACATTTCACTTTGAAACCTGTAATTTCAATGCGGTTGGAGCTTTCTGATAACACTGCAATAATCGTAATTCAAAACAGTTGTTGCATGAGGCTATGTTGTCAAACCATTGAGTCTTTGGTATTGATTACATGATCAGCTAACAAATTTAAAAAACAGAAAATATTGCAGATGCTGGAATACTCAGCTGTCTGTATGGCGTATTTGGAAAGAAACTGAATCAGGCATTTATATCAAGCTAAGGAAGGAATGTTAGATGGGGTGACTGAAAGCTTTGTACGAAAGGTATTGGAAGAGGTAGCTGGGCAGAAGTTGAGAGAGAATTTGAGCTTAAATCTTAGCTGAAGGCATAATTTGTCAATTTTGGGATGAGAAATGATGGGGCAGCAGTCCCTCAGTAATATTTTAGTATGAGGCCTAAAAAGGCACATTTGCAATTGCTTAGGTAGTGAAGGTTCAAATAGCTGAAGCTTTGCAGACCTTAATCCCATGTCCATTCCTCTTGTCAATTACAGCAATGATGTTCAACTTTGGAATGGTAGCCCAGTTTGACAGTATTTTTGCAAAATGAGATACAATTTACAAAATCAGTGTTTCTCATGTTCACATGAGATTTTTAATTCCTTCAAAGGAGTTCAGTAATTTGGTAAATGTATCGCTCCCAATTCAATCTCTGGTAAACTCCTTTCCTTGTCATTTGCCTGTTTAGTTTTTCACTATTCATACTAAATACTAATATCCTGTATTATTTTGGATTCAGTATTGATTAGTATCAGTGAATCTTAATGCCACTGAATAGAAAACGTTGAGGTATAATATAATTATATGGATCTTGCTGCTTGAATAGCAACTTGCCTCAGACTGTACTCTGTCTCTGAAACCGATGTGGAAAATGGTATGCTGTCTGTCCATACCTAGTTGCAAATTGGTTCAGGTAGATCCAAGCTCCTCTCTAATAGGATATTATAGGCAGCATCCAGGGCTAAAAATAAACAATGAACCTAGAACTGGAGCACCGGTTCTGTGGATGCTGAAATAAAATGGGAAATGCAGGAAACATAATAGGTCATGTAGCATCAATGGTGAGAAAAATGTGTTACCATTTTAGCTTGATCTTGTATTGGGAGTAGAGTTGGAGGATGCATTACCTAATCTTCCAAATTATAGTTTATAACCGTGATAAAGCTGAAGCTCCATTAAAGCACTGAAATGATAGCAGAGTCCCACTCAAGGAGCAAAGTATAACTGACACACATGTGGCTCTGAGGAAGGGAAATATTAACAACCTTTGACCATGTTGTTATCATTGTTAAACTCTCAAGTCACTTACTGTGGAACCATTCACTATATTCTCAATGTTACCATTGTCCTCCTTTGTTAAAACATTTTTCCTGATATTCAGTTGCTTGATACTTCCATTGGAGCAAGTATACAGTATTACATACTTTAGGATTTCTTTAAAGACTGCTGTTGTTCCAAGTGTGAATCCAGTGTAGTTCTCACAAAGGTTTACATGGCCAGTTCATTCCTTTTGGTCTTCATTCTGTTTTCTTCACTTTGGGAATTGTAAGAAGTGCAAGTGGGATCAAGAAGGTGAAACTGGTGACAGTGAAACACACCTCTGCCCCTGCCAGCCAGTAAACTGCAGGAAAAACAGAAGAATCTTTAATTTCTTCACGACCTTTGCTTCCCATTAGCTGCAACACAAACATCACACCTGCAACAGGTCTCATTTGAGCAGGAAGATTGCAAACTTGCAATGTATCAATTGCAATTCCACTCCTACCTTTATAAAATGTAAGCATAATAAATGCTACTCTCAAGTGTTCTTGCACTCTTCCTTGTTTTCATATCCATTCATAACCTTACTCTACACAAGACTGGTGCTCCTCCAAATCTGACTGCTTTGTATATCAGTGATTTTAGAATCATAGAATCCCTACTATGTGGAAAGAGGCCATTTGGCCCATCGAGTCAGCACCGACCCTGCAAAGAGCATTCCACCCAGAACCAGGCCTGATCCCCATAACCCTGCATTTGCCAATGGCTAATCCATCTAGCCTGCACAGCCCTGGACGCTTCGGACAATTTAACATAGCCAATCCCACCAGCTGGTCTATGGCAGGAAACCAATGCACTCAACGGAAACTCACATAGACACAGGAGAAGGTGCAAACCGGAGGTTGGAATCAAACCTGGCGCTGAGAGTCACCATGCTACCCTGTACTAGTTTTACTTGTTACATTTCAGCAATCTTGATCCTAGCTCTGGAATTTCCTCAATTTCCTAAACTTCTCCTGTGTATCTCCTCATTGCTGTTTTTCTCTGGATATCATAATTGATTATTTGAGAAAACAACCAAAAAAAACTGCAGATGCTAGAAATCAAAAACAAAAATGGAAATTGCTGGAAAGAAGTTAGCAAGTCTGCCAGCATCTAGGGAGAGAAATCACAGTCAATTTTTTGGGTCTAGTGGCTATTCTGAAGCAGGGTCACTAGACCCAAGTTAAGATTGATTATTTGAGATTTGCTAAGCTACAATTTCTACCATAATTTTGCTATGGGACAGGAACAAAGGGCAGGCTGTATTTTGGGACAATTTACTACATTATAGGTCCTACATAAATCTAAATAGTAGCCATTGCAATTCCTCCTGACTTCCTTCAAAATACAATGAGGCAGGTTCTCTTGGCTTACATTTGTTCTCTTTGTACAATATTGAAGTTTGCATTAAAAACTAAAAAGTCCTTTGGTCAGTCGACAGCTCAATGCGAGCATATTCATTCATTCAACTAATGGATTTTAGTTTAACTTCAAGCAAGGAAGTAAAATCATTTAAATAACAATAGTGTTTGTAAGACTATCCCTAAAAGTAACTGTCACTATAATAATATTAGTCTATTATACAAAAAAGTCATGTTAATTACAAAGAGTACATTGGAACAGTTCTGGTTTTATGAACATTTTTAATTGCCATCCCAATTCTCTTCAGCTGTCTAAACCCTATGCTTGAGAATTCCCCAACGTTTCTTCTCCTCATCTCCTTCACCACTAACACACACTGGCAGAAATATATACTATGCGTAACCATCTGCAGTACTATGGTTTTATGTGGTTCAGGTTGAAGCATCTGAGACATTTCACTACAGCAAAAAATATTTTATAAATAAGTGGTATATGTTCAAAGCAATATGTACCTTTACTACAGACTGGAGCATATATTTCATCTGCTTTTTGAAATCGAAATTTGGACTCCCAACATTCATAATATATGCAGCTAGCAAATTTTACCCCAGTTTTTTTAACTTTGAAAAAATAGATTTTTTAATATTACAAGTACAAAACAATGCCATTCAAAACAGTGCAAAAAAACTCAAATAATAAGAGAAAATCCCAACCTGCCCTCATGTACAAATGTGTCAACATATAAAGAAAAATACAGAATTAAAAAAAACACAAACTGGCTATTTAACTATATAAATAAATAACCAACAACAAACAAATAAATAGTAATAACTCAGTCCAAACAAAACATTCATACATTCACAGTTCCTCCTCCCTGGATATTGGACTCGTAAAACACAATCGTTACAGCTATATAAAAACCCTTGTTAGTGTGACAGATAAATCTGAGTCAAGGTATTCTAAAAAGGGCTGCCATGTCTTGTTAAAATTCTCAGTTTTGTGGTCAACCATAAGTATTTTCCTTTAATGGTAAAACTGATTTAAACTTTAAAAGTCACTCAGCTCCTGATTCCTGTGCAGCCTTGGTTCAAACATAGATAAAAGAGCTAACTCCAGAGGTGAGAGTGACTGCCTTAGACACCAAGGCAGAATTTGATTGAGGATGGCATCATGGAGCTTCTGCAAAACTAGAATGTATGTGAATAAGAGGGTAAATTCTCTTCTGATTGACCTCCCAGCTAGCAGAGAATTACCTTCTGGACAGAAAGTCCCATGTTTGACCTTCCCAACTTGCCACCAATTGAGGCCCTTAAATGAAGTCAAGGATTATTTAATGGCCCAAGGTGAGTTTAACCCAGCCGCAAGCATGTGGTAGTGTGGCATACCTGACTGGTCAAACAGCATTAACCCTCACCACCTTGAAAGGAAGGATGAGGGCTTCCTTTGGAACACAGGGTAGAGGGGGTGCCTCACTGAAACCCAATCTCCTTCCTTTCCTTATGCCATCCCTGCTCAGCCCTTTCCACAAGGCCCAACCCAAATAAAGTGCCTCTCCCACCCTACCCTTCGCAGATCACTTCAGAAAAGCTTGAGTCTTCTGTGATCTCGGGACTCCCAGCATGATCTTCCTGCAGTAGCCTTCTCTGTGGCATTACTGACTGCAGGAGCCACCACCTGCTTGAGAAGACCTTGATTGCCTGAGCCCCTTTTCCACCGAGTCGTGCTGGAAACATGGTAGTTAACATTCACACTGCAAACTCTCTCAAACAGCAATGCTGTTTTATTTTGACCCTTTACATTTATTTATAGGTTATTGCCCATCCCTAATTGACCTGGAGAAAGTGATAGTGAGCTGCCTTCTTAAAACGCGCAGACTCTGTGCTGTAGGGACAGCCACAGTGCCATTAGGGAGAGAATGCCACAATTCTGACTCAGTGACAGTGAAGAATTAGTGATATATTTCTAAGTGAGGATAGGGAGTGGCTTGAAGGGGAACTCGCAAGTTTTAGTGTTCCCATGTATCTGCTGCTGTTGTCCTTCTAGATTGGAAGTGGTCACGGGTTTGGAAGGTGCTGTTGAAGGATTCTTGGTGAGTTACAGCTGTACATATCATCGATATTACATACTATTGCCACTGTGTGTTGCCGGTCGACAGAATGAATGTTGAAGGCGGTGGATGTGGTACCAAACAAGTGGGCGGGCTTTGTCCTGGATGGTATCAAGCTTCTTAAGTGTTGTTTGAGCTGGACTGTCCCATGCATGTATTCCATCATCCTGATTTACCCATGTTGAAGTCTGTCACCACTTTACCCCATTATTTAATTTGTTGTTACGTCTGTTTGTAGTTTTAATCACCAATCTTTGTGTCATGGACAATCTTGGTTGTTTGGCTGTTTATTGTTGTCTGAGCTGGAAATGTGTTGCTGGAAAAGCGCAGCAGGTCAGGCAGCATCCAGGGAACAGGAGAATCGACGTTTCGGGC
>NC_057711.1:10731767-10748863 GCF_004010195.1 Chiloscyllium plagiosum | reverse complement strand
CTCCCTAATCATCTTGTACACCTCAATCAAGTCACCCGTAAACCTTCTTTTCTCTAGTGAAAACAGCCCCAAGTGCCTCAGTCTTTCCTCATACGATTTTCCTTTCATACCAGGCAACATCCTGGTAAACCTCCTCTGCACCCGTTCCAGTGCCTCCACCTCCTTCCTATAGTATGGCGACCAAAACTGCACACAATATTCCAGATGCGGTCGTACCAGAGTCTTATACAACTGCATCATGACCTCAGGACTCCGGAACTCAATTCCTCTACCAATAAAAGCCAGTACGCCATATGCCTTCCTCACCGCACTATTTACCTGGGTGGCAACTTTCAGAGATCTGTGTACATGGACACCAAGATCCCTCTGCTCATCCACACTACCAAGTATCCGACCATTAGCCCAGTACCCCATCTTTTTGTTATTCTTCCCAAAGTGAATCACCTCGCACTTAGCTACATTGTATTCCATCTGCCACCTTTCTGCCCAGCTCTGCAGCTTCTCTATATCCTGCTGTAACCTGCCACATGCTTCCTCACTGTCAGCAACTCCTCCGACTTTCGTATCATCCGCAAACTTGCTCACCCAATCTTCTAACCCCTCTTCCAGGTCATTTATAAAAATGACAAACAGCAATGGTCCCAAAACAGATCCTTGCGGAACACCGCTAGTGACGGCACTCCATGAAGAAACTTTGCCATCAACTACTACCCTCTGTCTTCTTCCATCTAGCCAATTCCTAATCCAAACCTCCAACTCACCCTCAATGCCATATCTCCGTATTTTCTGCAGTAGCCTACCATGGGGAACCTTATCAAACGCCTTACTAAAATCCATATATACCACATCTACCGCTTTCCCCTCATCAACCTCCTTTGTCACCTTTTCAAAGAATTCAATAAGGTTTGTGAGGCACGTCTTGCCCTTCACAAAACCATGCTGACTATCCTTGTTCACATTATTCCTATCTAGATGTGCATAAATCCTATCCCTTACTATTCTCTCTAAGACTTTGCCCACAACAGAAGTGAGACTCACCGGCCTATAGTTACTAGGGTTATCCCTACTCCCCTTCTTGAACAAGGGAACCACATTTGCTATCCTCCAGTCTTCTGGCACTATTCCTGTAGAGAACGAGGACATAAAAATCAAGGCCAATGGCTCTGCAATCTCCTCCCTTTGTTTGAGCTGGACTGTCCCATGCATGTATTCCATCATCCTGATTTACCCATGTTGAAGTCTGTCACCACTTTACCCCATTATTTAATTCGGTGATATGTCTGTTTGTAGTTTTAATCACCAATCTTTGTGTCATGGACAATCTTGGTTGTTTGGCTGTTTATTGTTGTCTGAGCCATTGGTACATACCATGGGTTGCTGAAGTTCCAGATTGTTGTGGGGCAACACTGGTCTCTCTCCTCCAATTCAAGTACACCCCATTAGTCCTACTTAATCATTCCATGTGTTGGTCAATCTGTATATGATGAAGACTTGTACTTATTGGAGGCAATTTTCTCTATATCAAAGTAGTGACAGTCACAGAGGATAGTTTTTAGCAATTTTGAAATTACAGAAGTCATTTTTATATTTCATTTTTTCATATTTAGTAGCTGCTGCACCGTTAAAAACCTCCAGGCTGTGTCTTTTCCTCTCTAGCTCCAGACAAAGGGCACAGGAGAGGGTTGTGTGGGTGTGGTGATACTGAAGGCGTTTGAGGAATTTGTAATGTTCACCTTATATTTATTATTCAACCTCACGTATGGCTCAGTTACATCATTGTATGAGAAGAGTGGTTGGCAAGTGAATGCTAGTTGGTAGAGGTGTTTCTGACATGCTTATCTTTGGCCATAAAGTGCTTTGGGATAGCCAAAGATGATCAAAAGGGTGATTAAAATGCAAGACTTTCTCTTGCTCTTCCATGGAGACATAGAAAATAGGAGCAGGAGTAGGCCATCCAGCCCTTCGAATCTGTTCCACCATTCATTACGATCAGAATTGGTCATCCAGCACAGTAGCCTGGTTCCATTTTCTCTGCATACCTTTAATCATTTTAGCCCAAGGGCCCCTAATTTCTTGAAAACATTCAACATTTTGGCCTCAACCACTTTCTGTGGCAACAAGTGCAAAGGTGAGCTGCCTTCTTGACCTAAATGGTATACCTACAGCGCTGCCAGGGAGAGAGTGGCTCAGCTGCTGACTATCTGAACTCACCAGAGGCATTTTTCCAAAGTTATGCCTCTGGTGAAGGGGGAGACCTCACATGATGAGGAAATCTGGTCAGAAAACATGGCCTGAATTAACATCCTGGGAATTCAAATTGGAAAATTACCCCAGGGGGTCATCAAGGAAAATCAATTTCATTCCTGAAGAAGGGCTTATGCCCGAAACGTCGATTCTCCTGCTCCTTGGATGCTGCCTGACGTCCTGTGCTTTTCCAGCAACACATTTTCAGCTCATAGCTAGCAGAATGGAAGATAGTTGTGATTGTTGGAGGTTACTCTGAGGGACTCCATTTGGTTGAGTCCTGGGCCCAATCATCTTCAGCTACTTGATCAATAACCTTTCATGGTAAGCTCAGAAGTGAGGATGTTTGCTGATGTTACACAATGTTCAGCAACATTCCCAACTCCTCAGACACTGAACCAGCTTGTGTCCATATACAGCAAGACCATGCTTGGGTTGATCTACCTAAGTAACATTTGTACCACTCAAGTGCCAAGCAATGACTTTCTCCAACAAGAGAGAATCTAACTATTGTACTTTAATGATCAATGACATTACCATCAGCGAATGTCCACTATCAACATCCTTGACGTTACTATAGTACATAGCATAGATACAGGAGCAGATACAAGGCACGATGGAATAGTCTCCACTAGCCAGGATGTGTGCAGTTTCAACAATACTGTGGCTTAACTGCATCCAGGACAAAGCAGCCCTCATAATTCTCACCATATCCAAAAACATTTATTCCATCAGTGATGCTCAGTAGCAGCAGTATGTACTATATACAAATTGCATTGCATTAGTTCACCAAGACACCTTCATAAGTCCCTTCCAAACACACTACCTCTACCGCCTAGAAGCACTAGGGAGCAGATGCATGGGACCACCAGTAGCTCCAAATTCCCCTCAAAGCCACATATATTGCTGTTTCTTCATTGTTGGTGAGACAAAATCCTGAAACTCCTTCAACCACTACCGTGGATCTGTCCATTTTCCATGGATTGCAGCAGTTCAAGAAGTCAGCTCACCCCCACCTTGCCAAGAACAGTTAAGGATGTGCAACACACGCTGGCCCTGCTATCAACACACTAACATTCCTCACATAATAAAATAAAATTTCTCACCGGTAGCTGCCACGACTGGTCCCAAAGCTCGAGCCAAAGCACCCAGACTGCGAAGAATTCCCATCACAGTGCCTTTTTGATTAGCTGCACCTAAGTTGGAAACAAAGTCCTCACTTTATTGCAATTTTGTTTTCTTTTCCTTGTCCACAGCCTACTTCCTCTAAAATTATATCAGTGACTTACTGAGTGGAGTGAAGGGATGGTAAAATTGCAGATGACACAGATATATAGGTGGGAGAGTAGTGAAGGTGACCTAACAAAGATGAAGACCAAGATGGATAGGTTATGTAAGTATGCAAAACTCTGGAGATAGAGTATAAGAAAATGTGAAGTCGTTCACTTCGACAGAAAATTCTTTTTTTAAATATTTAAATGGTGAGAGACTCTTTTTCCAAGGTACAGAGAGATCTGGGTGTTCTAGTGCACGCGTCACAAAAGGTTAGTATATAGGAACAACAAATATTAAGAAACTTATCTCATGCTTTTCTCTATAATGAGAGAGATTGAGCATAAAAGTAAAGATATTCTGATGTAGCTTCGGCTTCCTTATTAGTGGAAGAATGTAAATGTGTTGAAAGTACTTCAGAGGAGGTTTTCTCAATTGATACTTGGAATGAATGAGTCATTTTATGAGGCAAAGTTGGACAGGCTTGGCTTTGTTTTCACTAGACTTTTAGAAGAGGGAGAAGTGATGTGAAGTTTATAAGATCCTGAATGGTTTTGACAAGGATGCTTTCTTCTGTGAGCAAATACCAAAACAAGGAGGCATTGTTTCAAAATTAGAGGTCACCCTTTCAAGACAGAGATGAGAGGATGTTTTCTCTGACGGTAATGCCATTTTGGAATTCTCTGTCTCAGAAGCTGGTGGATGTGAGGTCATTGAATATTTTTAAAGCATATAAATAGGTTCCTGTCCTGCAAGAGAATCAAAGGTTGTTAGGGATAGATAGGAATGTGAAATTTAGAACACAAACAGATCAGCCATGATCTTCTTGAACAATGCGGCAGGCTAAATGGCCTATTTCTATTCCTAATTTATATGTTTATATAGTATTGATTTCTTCTTAACTATTAGCATCAACTTAACTGGTAGCTAAACTGGAAACAACTTGAATTGAGTGGTCATCAGCATATAAATTGAAGCATTAGGTGGCCACCTGGTTCCTAAATAAGGTTCACATGTACTTTGCCCTACTCCCCATCCCTAAATCCCCTTAAACTCTAAAATCAACACAACAGCTTAAAGCCATAAAATTCCAAACACATACTATTTCAGTGAAGAAAATTTTTCTTATCCCATTCTTAAATAGCCAACTCCACAGCCTGAGATTGCAATCCCTAAGTTCTAGATTTTCAAGTCACGGGAAATAACTTGTTGTTCCTGGAACGGGGTTTCCACCAACATTACCACCTTAAAATCACATAAGATTGAGAGAGCCCTTCCTCGACAGAGATTGCTCGTGATATTTTTCAATTTTAGGAGGAAATAGGGAAGGTGGTACCAAGGTGAAATTGTTAAATATTTTTTGTAAACCATAAATATTAGGGCATATGGGTAAAGGCAGCTAAGCAGTATCAGGACACAGCTCAGATATAGAGTAGAGAGTGTGGTACTGGAAAAGCACAACAGGTCAGGCAGCATCCGAGGAGCAGGAAAATCGACGTTTCAGGCATAAGGCTTTCATCAGAAATTAGGCATGTGGGCCGAGTTGAGGGGGAAGGTAGCTGAGAATGCGATAGGTAGATGAAGGTGAAGGAGAAGGTGATAGGTCCGAGAGGGGGGTGGAGTAGATAGATGGGACAGGTGATAGACAGGTCAGGAGCCAATGCCAAGTTGGAGACTTGTGACTGGGATAATGTGGGACGAGGGGAAATGAGGAAACTGTTGAAATCCACATTTATCCCATGTGGTTGCAGGATCCCAAAGTGGAATATGAGGCATTCCTCTTCCAGGCATCGGGTGGTAACAGTTTGGCAGTGGAGGAGGCCCAGAACCTGCACGTCTTTGATGGAGTGGGAGGGGGAGTTGAAGTAATCAGCCACGGGGTGGTTGGGTTTCCATTCCCACGTGGTTGACGATGCCCTCCAGCGCATCTCCTCCACTTCCCGCACCACCGCCCTTGAACTCCACCCCTCCGAACGCAACAAGGACAAACACCCCTGGTCCTCACCTTCCACCCCACGTACATCGCATCATCCTCCGCCACTTCCGCCACCTAAAAATGGACCCTACCATCAGAGATATATTCCCTCCCCACCCCTATCAGCGTTCTGGAGAGACCATTTCCTCCACGACTCACTCATCAGGTCCACACCCACCACCAGCCCGCACCCCACTCCTGGCACCTTCCCCCTGCCACCGCAGGAAGTGCAAAACCTGCGCCCACACCACTCCCCTCACCTCCATCCAAGGCCCGAAGAGATCCTTCCACGTCTGTCAGAAATTGACCTGTACCTTTACCAATGTCATCTACTGTATCCGTTGCACCCGGTGTGGTCTCCTCTACATCAGGGAGACAGGACGCCATCTTGGGGATGGTTTCAGAGAATATCTCTGGGACACCCGCACCCACCAACCCCACCGCCCCATGGCTGAACACTTCAACTCCCCCTCCCTCTCCATCAAGGACATGCAGGCCCTCGGTCTCCTCCACCACCAAACCATTACCGCCCGACGCCTGGAGGAAGAACGCCTCATATTCCGCCTTGGGACCCTGCAACCACACGGGATCAATGTGGATTTCAACAGTTTCCTCATTTCCCCTCCCCCACATTATCCCAGTCACAAGAGTCCAACTGACCTGTCCATCACCTTTCCCATCTATCCATTCAACCTCTCTCTTCGACCTATCACCTTCTCCCTCACCTTTATCTACCTATTGCATTCTCAGCTATCTTCCCCCGCAACCCCACTCCCCCCTTCCCATTTATCTCTGAGCCCGCCGGCCCACAAGCCTCTTTCCTGATGAAGGCTTATGCCCGAACCATTGATTTTCCTGCTCCTCGGATGCTGCCTGACATGCTGTGCTTTTTCAGCACCACACTCTCGACTCTTATGTCCAGCACCTGCAGTCCTCACTTTCTCCCACACCTCAGATGTAGTCTCATTCAGCAGTAGAATAAGCATAGTAGCATAATGCTCATGTTACTGGATTAGTAATAGCTCTAAGTAAACCATCTGAGGATGAGTTCAAATCCCACCTAATGGAATTTTAACTCATTAAACAAATGATAGTTGCTGAAACCCAGCTGGATCAGTAATAGTCTTTTTGGGAAGGGCGTTTTCAATTCTTGCCCTAATCTAACCTTTATGTGATTCTAAACACAGTACAATATGGTTGACTCTAAAAGGGTCCTATGAAATGGTCTAGCAAGCCACTCAGAATCCCACTAACACTGCGGGACTGTTTTCACTAAATAGACTGCTCTGTGCTATCTTTAAGAGCAATTAGCAATGGTCAATAAATGCTGGCCTTGACCACGATGTCCACATGCCAGATTTGAATTTTTTGAAAAGGGTTAAGCACTCCCTCTTGTTCCTATAATAGTCGATATTCTAAGCAAGGTTTGCATGAAGCTCGAGTGCAGGTTGTCATAGTTGTGGGTATGTTCACCGAGCTGAGAAGTTGATTTGCAGAGGTTTCGTCCCCACATCTGCAAGTCAACTTCCCAGCTCGGCGAACATACCCACAACTACGACAATATTCTCAGCAGCACAGAAAAAGAAAACTTGAAAACGCAACAATGTAAACATCAGTAACAAGAGATAAAGCAATTGAATACGATAGACAGAAAGAAGGAAGTTTCAGAATTTATTTCTAAACTTTGAGACAATCCAGGGAGCAGCAAATGATTTTTCTGATCCTCCCCCATTCCTGTGGTCAAAGCACTGAAAAGTGGTGGAGTCTTAGTTGGATCGACAAAATGCAGCCTTTGTGCACACTTACCATATCCAGACACCAGAGCAGACAGGCAGGGAATGACTATCGCAGCAGCTGGAACAGAATAGGAAAATCACACCATGAATATCATTCTGAACGAAGGTTTGCTCTGTTCTTTCACCCTGCATTGAAGGTTCCTTCTACTCCTCACTGTACAACATCCTGACCACCACATAGAACATAGAACAGTATGGCACAGTACAGGCCCTTCAGCCTACAATGCTGTGCTGAGCATTTATCCTGATCTAAGATCAACCTAACCTACAGACCCCACAATTTACTGCCGTCCATGTGCTTGTCCAGCAGTCACTTAAACGTCCCTAATATCTCTGACTCTGCTACTACTGCTGGCAGTGCATTCCACACACCCACCATTCTCAGCATAAAGAACCAACCTTTGACATCTTCCCTATACCTTCCTCCAATTATCTTAAAAATATGATCCCTCGTGATAGCCATTTCTACCCTGGGAAGAAGTCTCTGGCTACCTACCTCTGCCTCTCATTACCTTGTACACCTCTATCAGGTCACCTCGCTTCCTTCTTCTCTCCAGTGTGAAAAGCCCTAGCTCACTCAACCTCTCTTCATAAGACAAGCCCTCCAATCCAGGCAGCATCCTGGTAAATCTCCTCTGCACCCTCTCTAAAGCATCTACAACCTTCCTATAATGAGGTGACCAGACCTGGACACAATATTGCAAGTGTGGTCTAACCAGGGTTCTGCAGAGCTGCAGCAAACCTCGCAGCTCTTAAACTCAATCCCCCTGTTAATGAAAGCCAAAACAGCATACACCTTCTTAACAACCCTATCACTTGGGTGTCAATTTTGAGGGAATCTATGTACGTGGACCCCAAGATCCTGCTGCTCCTCCACGTCCACTGCCAAGAATCCTGTCTTTAAACCCTGTATTCAGCACTTAAATTTGACCTTCCAAAATGAATCACTTCACATTAATCCAGGTTGAACTCCATCTGCCACTTTTCTACCCAGTTCCGCATCCTGTCAATGTCTTGTTGTAGCCTGCAACAGCCCTCGACACTATCTACAACACCATTGATCTTTGTGTCATCAGCAAATTTACTAACCCACCCTTCCACCTGTTCATCCAAGTAAATTATAAAACTACAAAGAGCTGAGGCCCAAGAACAGATCCCTGCGGGACACCAACGATCAGCGGCCTCCAGGCGGAATACTTTTCATCCACTACCACTCGCTGTCTTCTTTCGGCCAGTCAATTCTGTATCCAGACAAACAAATTTCCCTGTGTCCCAGACATCCTAACTTTCTAAATGAGCCTACCATGATGAACATTATCAAGTGCCTTACTAAAATCTACATCCACTGCTCAACCTTCGTCAACTTGTCTCACTACATCCTCAAAGAACTCAATATGGCTTGAGAGGCATGACCTACCTCTCATAAAACCATGCTGACAATCTTTAATCAAACTATGTTTTTCCATAAATCCTATCTCTCAGAATCCTTTCCAGTACCTTGCTTACCACAGATGTAAGAGTGACTGGTCTGTAATTCCCAGGAATTTCCCTATTCCCGTTCTTGAACAGAGGAACAACATTCCCCTCCCTCCAATCATTCAATACTACTCCCATGGAGAGTGAGGATGCAAAGATCATCACCAGAGGCACAGCAATCTCATTCCTCACTTCCCGTAGTAAACTTGGATATATCTGGTCTGGGATGGAAATGTGTTGCTGGAAAAGCGCAGCAGGTCAGGCAGCATCTAGGGAACAGGAGAATCGACGTTTCGGGCATTAGCCCTTCTTCAGGTCTGGCCCTATATCTGGTCTGGCCCTGGGGACTTCTCTATTTTGATGCTTCCCAGAATTTCCAGCACATACACTTTCTTAATATTAATCTGTTCAAGCCTATTAACCTGGTCCATGGTGTTCTCACTATCAACAAGGTCCCTCTCTCTCGTGAATACTGAAGCAAAAACTCATTCAGGGCATCCCCTACCTCTTCAGTCTCCAAGCACAAGTTCCCGCCACTATCCCTGATCGGCCCTATCTTCTCTCTGATCATTCTCTTATTCCTCACATACGTGTAGAACACCTTTGGGTTTTCCCTAATCCTTCCCACCAAGGCTTTCTCGTCACCCCTCCTAGTTCTCGACTCCACTTTCAAGGAACTATGAAACTGCACCCCAAGGACTCTTTATTCAGCACCACTTTCCAGGACTTTACCATTAAGTGTATAAATCCTGCCCTGATTTGCCTTTCCAAACTGCGGAACTTCACATATATCTAAATTAAACTCCCTCGGCCTACTGGCCCAACTGATCAAGATCCTGCTGTACTGTGAGGTAACCTTCTTCTCTGCCCACCACACCTCCAATTTTGGTGTCATCTGCAAACTTACTAACCATACCTTCCATTTATATAAACGACGAAAAGCATTGGACCCAGCGCCAAACCTTGTGGCACACCGCTGGTCTCATGCCCCCTTCTGAAAAACAACCACCGCAAGCAATTCTCATCTCCCTGCTATAGTAAGAATGTTGTGAAACTTGAAAGGGTTCAGAAAAGATTTACAAGGATGTTCCAGGTTTGAGCTACAGGGAAAGACTGAGTAAGCTGAGACTATTTTCCCTGGAATGTCAGAGGCTGAGGTGTGACCTTATTGAGGTTTATAAAAACATGAGGGGCGTGGATAGAGTAAATAGATAAGGTTTTTTCCCTGGGATGAGGGAGTCCAAAACTAGAGGCATAGGTCTAAGGTGAAAGGGGAAAGATTTAAAAGCGACCTAAGGGGGCAACTTCTTCATGCAGAATGTGATGCCTATATAAAATGAGCTGCCAAAGGAAGTGGTGGAGGCTGATACAATTATAACATTTAAAAGGTATCTGAATGGGTATATGAATAGGAAGGATTTAGAGGGATATGGAACAAATGCTCACATATGGGCTTAGATTTATTTAGGATATCTGGTCGGCATGGACGAGTTGGACTGAAGGGTCTGTTTCCATGCTGCACATCTGTGACTCTGTGACTCTCCTCAGTCCATTGTGGAGTTCTTTTCTAGCTACTCTGTAATCCTCTAAAGCTGTGCCAGATCCTTACTTCCTCAACCTTAAATAAGCTTCTTTCTTCCTTTTGACAAGGAGCTCCTTCCAAGGCTCCTTCACCTTACCATTCTTTGCTTGTCTCCATAGGACAAAGTTATCCAACACTTGCAACAAGTGGTCCTAAAATAGCCTTCACAATTCTGTTTTGCCCATTTCCCGCAGAACAGTTGTTCCCAATTTATACTCCACAGCTCCTGTCTAATAGCAGTATAATTTCCCCTCCCCCAATTCCCTTCCTATACTATCTGTTCCTATCCCTCTCTATGGCTATGATAAAGGTTGGCAGTTGTAGTCACTGTTACCGAAATGCTCTCCCACCGAGAGATCAGACACCTGGCCTGGCTCGTTACCAAGCACCAAATCCAATATGGCCTCCTCCCAGTCGGCCTATCTATACATTGAGTCAGGAATCCTTCCCGGACACACCTGTAAAAAAGGGCTCCATCCAGACCAGGTGCACTAAGGAGATTCCAATCAATGTTGAGGAAGTTAAAGTCACCCATAACAACAAAGCGACCACCACACTGTCCTTGGGAGATGAAGTCCCGCCTTCACATTGGGAATAACCTCTATTGTATTGTGTGGCACTATCACCGTAATAAATGGGACTTCAAGCTGATCTAGTGGCTCAAGACTGGGCATCCATGAAGTGCTCTAGGATATCAACAGCAGCAGAACCTGTACTCCAGCACAATCTGCAACCTCATGGCCTGGCATATTCCCCACTCAACCATTATCATCAAGCCAGGGGATCAACCCTGCAGAAGGGCATGCAGGAGCAGCATCAGGCATACCTAAAAATGAGGTGAAAACCTGGTGAAGCCACCAAACAGCATAAGCAGCAAGTGATAGACAGAGCTAAGTGATCCCACAACCAATGAATCATATCTAAGCTCTGCAGTCCTTCCACATCCAATTGTGAATGATGCTGGACAATTAAACAACTCACTAAAAGAGGAGGCTCCACAAATACCCCCATCCCCAATGATGCAGGAGCCCATCACATCAGTGCAAAAGATAAGGCTGATGCATTCGCAACAATCTTCGATCAGAAGTGCCGAGTGGCTGATCCTCCACGGGCTCGTCCAGTGGTCCCCAGCATCACAGATACCAGTCTTCAGCCAATTCAATTCACTCTGTGATATCAAGAAACGGCTGGGGGCACTGGATACTGCAAAGGCAATGGGCCCTGATAACATTCTGGCAATAGCACTGAAGACGTGTGCTGCAGAACTTGCCACTCCCCTAGCCAAGCTCTTCCAGTAGTTACAACACTGGCATCTACCTGACATTGTGGAAAATGTGGACAATGAAGAAGGGCTTATGCCCGAAACGTCGATTCTCCTGTTCCTTAGATGCTGCCTGACCTGCTGCGCTTTTCCAGCAACACATTTTCAGCAATGTGGAAAATTACCCAGGTTTGTCCTGTACACAAAAAGCAGGACAAATCCACCCAGGCCAATTACCGCCCAATCAATCTCCATCATCAGTAAAATGATGGAAGGGGTCAACAACAGGGCAATCAAGCAGCACCTGCTGAGCAATAACCTGCTCAGCGATGCCCAGTTTGGGTTTCACCAGAGTCACTCAGTTCCTGACCTCATTACAGCCTTGGTTCAAACATGAACAAAAGAGTTGAATTCAAGAGGTGAGGGGAGAGTGACAGCCCTCAATATCAAGGCTGCATTTGACCAAGTATACCATCAAGGAGCCCTGGCAAAACTGGAATAAATGGGTATCAGGGGGCAAACACTCCGCTAGCACAAAGGAAGATAATTGTGGTTGTGGAGGGTCAGTCATCTCAGCTCCAAGACATCTCTGCAGGATTTCCTCAGGATGGTGACCTAGGCCCAACCATCTTCAACTGCTTCAGCAATGACCTTCCCTCTGTCATAAGGTCAGAAGTAGGGATGTTAGCCGATGATTGCACAGTGTTCATCACCATTCGCGACTCCTCAGATACTGAAGCAGTCTATGCTCAAATGCAACAAGAACTGAACAATATCCAGACTTGGGCCAACAAGTGGCAAGTAACATTCACGCCACACAAATGCCAGACAATGACCATCACCAATGAGAGAAACTCTAACCACTGCCTTTTGATATTCAACGGTATTACCATCACTGAATTGCCCACTGTCAACATCCTTGGGGTTACCATTGACCAGAAACTCAACTGGACTCACCACATAAACACAGTGGCTACAAGATCAGGTCAGAGACTAGGGATACTGCGGTGAGTAACTCACCTCCTGACACCCCAAAGTCAATCCACCATCTACAAGGACAAAGCAACCCGCTTGATTGGTACCACATCTACAAACATTCACTCCCTCCATCATCAGCGGTCAGTAGTAGCAGTGTGCTATCTATAAGTTGCACTGCAGAAATTCACCAAATATCCTTAGACAGCACCTTCCAAACCCACGACCACTTCCACCTAGAAGGACAAGGGCAACAGGTACTTGGGAACACCACTACCTGCAAGTTCCCCTCCAAGCCACTCATTCCCCCGACTTGGAAATATATCACCGTTCCTTCAGTGGTTGAGATAAAATCCTGAAATTCCCTCCCTACCAGCATTGTGGGTCAACCCACAGCAAGTGGACTGCAGCGATTCAAGAAGGCAGCTCATCACCACCTTCTCAAGGGCAAATGGGGATGGGCTATCAATGCTGGCCCAGCCAGCGATGCCCGAGTCCCACTAATGAATAAAAAAAAACTGCATGGAACTAATCATCCACAGGATAACAGTTTTAATCAATCTGCAATCCTCCCCATTTCCTCCAGCCACTTCTCTTCAAGGCAGGACTGCAACAAGAAACTTCTGACAACATTTCAGTGTCGGATTTATCCAGAAGGGGAATGAGAAGAAATGCTTTTTTTTAAGCAGCTAGTTATCCAAGATCAGAATTGTGCTGCCTGAAAGCATGGTAGAAGGAGATTCATTGGTAACTTCCCGAAGGGAACTGGAAGAAAATTAAAAGAATCGTTTGCCAGAGAAAGTACCAGAGGACTAGGACAAACTGGGCACAATGGGCTGAAGGGTCATTCTCTACACGAAATATTTATTTTGTTCATTATTAGGATGTGGGCATCACTGGCTGGGCCAAGGTCTGTTCTCTAGTTACTCGTGAGTAGACGGTGGTGAGCTGCCTTCTTGAACCGTTACAGTCCACGTGCTGTAGGTAGAACCAGAATGTTATTAGGGAGGGAATTCCAGGATTTTGACCCAGTGACAGTGAAAGAACAGCTCTATCTTTCCTGGTCAGAATGGTGAGTGGCTTGTTAGGGGAACATGCAGGGGGGTGGTGTTGCCACATATCGGCTGCCCTTGTCCTTCTCAATGGAAGTGGCCATGGGTTTGGAAGATGCTGTCTGAAAAGCATTGAGAATTTCTTCAGTGTGTCTTGTAGATAGTTCACACCTTTGTTACCGAGCATCAGTGGTGGAAGAAGTGAATGTTTATCGATTTGGTGCCAATCGAGTGGGTTGCTTTGTCCTGGATGGTGTTAAGCCTCTTGTGTTTAGTTGGAACTGCACCCCATCCAGGCAGGTGGGAAGAATTCCATTACATTCCTGACTTGTGCCTTGGGGACAGGCTTTGGGGAGTCAGGAGGGGAGTTACTTGCTGCAGAATTCCTAGTCTCTGACCTGCTCTTGCAGACATTGTATTTATATGGCTAGTCCAGTTCAATTTCTGATCAACGGTAACCCTCCAGGATGTTGATACTATTAAGATACTCAGACAGCAAATCACACTTAAAACAAATATAGAAATTCATTTTAGATTTGTTGTAGGATACCCAACATTGTTCTATGACCTCCTCCGGTTTGCTGACCTGCTGTATTCTCATAGGAAAATATATGCTCATGAAAATATGCCAGAGAAGACCAGCAGGGAGCAGCATTTAATTACCCAAGGGCCAAAGGCCCTTTGAGTTTTCCAGGAGAATTATCATCCAATCTGTGGTGGGCCATTCATCCCATCTTGTCTATGCCAACCATTTTGAAAACGCTATCCAAGTTAATGCCACATGCCTCTTTTCCCATCATGACATTCAAAATTAGTTTTGGTCATATGTGTACCCATCACCTTTTTCAAAATCGCTACGAAATCCAATTCCACCACCCTTTTTTAGAATTGAATGATCTCCTGCATGAAGAAATTTCTTCTCAATTCCCCATGCATTCTTTTCCCAGGTTAAATCTGTATCCTCCGGTAACCAACTCAATTAGATTAGATTAGATTCCCTACAGTGTGGAAACAGGCCCTTCGGCCCAACAAGTCCACACCGACCCTCTGAAGAGTAACCCACCCAGACCCATTTCCCTCTGACTAATACACCTACCAGTATGGGCACTTCAGCATAGCCAATTCACCTAACCTGCACATCTTTGGACAGTGGGAGGAAACCAGAGCACCCGGAGGAAACCCAGGCAGACTCAGGGAGAATGTGCAAACTCCACACAGACATTCGCCTGAGGCTAGAATCAAACTCAGGTCCCTGGCGCTGTGAGGCAACAGTGCTAACCACTGAGCCACCTTACTGCCCTACCTTCTACAAAGATCGCATAGTTTTGAATACCCCTCTTAAACTTCCACTCAGCCTTCTCTGCTGGGGGAGCTCAAACCCATCTTCTCTCTCCACAGAACTGTAGCTCCTCATTCCTATTAACAGTCTGGTAAGTGTCTTCTGTAGGACTCCATGGTCCTTGCCAACCAGAACTGTGCTAAATGCTCTAAGCAGAGACCTGACCAGTAAACTTTGGGACCAGAATACAGAAATGCAGAGCTCTGAATGTTGCTCTAGTTTGTCAAGACACATATGACCAGAACTAATTTTGAATGTCATGATGGGAAAAGAGGCATACTTCTTGTGCATCCAGAACATGCCTTTTCCAGTTCTGAAGCACCGAGGATGAAGGTCAAAACAGAAATTGCTGGGACAACTCAGCAGGTCTGTCCTGACAGCATCTGTGGGGAGAAAGCAGTTAACTTTTTGAGTCCAGTGACCCTTCAGTGCATTCCAAAGAAGGGACATTTATACCAAAACATTAACTCTGCTTTCTCTCTACAGATGCTGGCAGACCTCCTGAGTTTTCCCAGCAATTTCTGATTTTTGTTTCTGTTTTACAGCATCCGTAGTTCTTCGGGTTTTTCTTTTGTTGAAGATCAATGGGACCTTGTATGCATGTACACTGGTCCCTCAAGGTACTAGGTCAGGTGGAGGAAGTGGTCAAGAAGGTAGACATAACAACATTAATCGAGACATAGAATTTAAGAGCAAGGAAGTGATGCTGGAGCTGTATAAAATGTTGGTTAGGCCACAACTACAGTCTTGTGTGCACTTCCACAATTCACGTTATAGGAGGGATATGAATGCACTGGAGAGGATGTGGAGAAGATTTACCAGGATGTTTCCCTGGCTGGAGAGTTTCTTTTATGAAGATTGCATTGACTGCGGTTGTATTCCTTAGGGCAGAGGAGAGGGATTTAGTCCAAAGATGTGCAAGTTAGGTTGATTGGCCAGGCTAAGTTGCCTATAGTGTCCAGGGATATGCAGGGTTAGCCATGAGGAATGCAGGGTTACAGGGATAGGGTATGGCGATGGGTCTGGGTGGGATGCTCTTTTAAAGGTCGGTGTGGACTCGATGGGCCAAATGGCTTGCTTCCATACCACAGGGATTCTATGATAGATTTATAAATTATGAGGGGCATAGACAGGGTAGATAGGAAGAAACTTTTCCCCTTGATGCAGGATCAATGATCAGGAGGCACAGGTTTAAAGGAGATGTAAGGAAAAATGTTTTCACCTGTAGGAACTCTCTGCCTGTAAGGGTGGGAGAGGCAGAAACGCTCAGAACATTTAGGAAGCATTAGATTTACACTTTTGATGTCAAGGTATACAAGGCAACAGGCAGATTGCTGGAAAATGGGATTAGATTAGTTAAGAAGTTGCTTTGACCGGCATGGATGTGATGGAGCTAAGGGCTTTTCTCTATGTTGTAGATCTGTATAATTCTATGAACTGAGTAGCTGCCATTTCAGAGGGCAGATTTCAGTCCATCGCATTCCTATGGGTCACACGCAGGTCAGACTCGGTGAGAACGACGGGTTTCCTTCCCGAAAGATGAGCTTTTATAACCATCTATGTCAGGTTCACACTGAGACCAGCTTTGCATTCCAGGTTTAGGATTTGAATTTTAAATTCCAGTACCTTCCACACTGGGATTTAGGCCTATATCCCCAAAGTATTAATCTGGACCTCTGCATTTCCAGTCTATAGACATCTGCCACATTGGCATCAAGTTCTCACAGCAGGGAAGAATAATCAGGGTTTGAGGTGATGTTGCATGTAATCTCTGAATTATTACAAAACATTTACAATTTTAAAACAGGCCATTGGCTCAACAGTTTCAAATCAGTGTTCATATTCCTCAGGATTCTCCTCCAACCCTTCTGAATTAACTCTGTGTTTTTCCATTTGTTGAAGGAGATTGGAATAATGATCGATCTTCCCCTAAATGCATCCAGTCCACAAGCCCTTGTGATCACAAATTCCACATTCCACACACAAATGCAGTGGTATTGTCCCTACCTCACTCACACCAACCAACCCCACAGCCCCATGGCCGAACACTTAAACTCCCCCTCCCACTCTGCCGAAGACATGCAGGTCCTGGGCCTCCTCCATCACCACTCCCTCACCACCCGA
>NC_057711.1:10728622-10731675 GCF_004010195.1 Chiloscyllium plagiosum | reverse complement strand
GGCTTTTGCCCGAAACGTTGATTTTCCTGTTCCTCGGATGCTGCCTGACCTGCTGTGGTTTTCCAGCACCACATACTCTTGTCGCTATCTCTGAACCAGGAGGGCTGGTTCAAGTCCCAGCTGCTCCACAAACATGTAATAACATCTCTGACGCGATTGTTCAAAATTACCTGTAATGGAACGATGGAAAAACTCAGCAGGTCACTGTGCCTCAGGTAAGGGGACAGGTTGAGAAGATGCTGTCCTCATGGTAACCTCAGCTGATGCAGGAATTGAACCTGCGCTGCTGGGTTCACTCTGCGTCATAAACCAGCCATCCAGCCAACTGAGCTAGCCAATCCCTGATCAGTCTAATAAAACTTTGTTGTACTTTCCCCAGTGAATCATGTCCTTTTTTTATTTAATAAAGGACACGAGATCTGTTCTGAAGTACGGTGCATTGAAAGTCACCCAATTATCATCAATGAATCAGAGAACATAGAACATTCCAGCGCAGTACAGACCCTTCGGCCCTCGATGTTGAGCCAACCCATGAAACCAATCTGAAGCCCATCTAATCAACACTATTCCATTATCATTCATACGTTTATCCAATGACCATTTAAATGTCTTTAAAGTTGTCAAGTCTACTACTGTTGTAGGCAGGGCATTCCACTCCCCTACTACTCTCGGGAGTAAAAGACCTACCTCTGACATCTGTCCTGTATCTATCACCCCTCAATTTAAAGTACGTCCCCTTGTGCTAGCCATCACCATCCTAGGAAAAAGGGTCTCACTGTCCAACCTATCTAATCCTCTGATCATCTGACAATAACTCTTGGAGAGGTGGGACATATTAGCCAGGCTAAGACAGCAGGATGATACTTTGTATTATGTAACTACTCCCAGCTCTATTGAAACTCGAGATTCATTTCTTAGATGACAACAGTTCTGATGGTCTGGACCCAAAACTATCCCGTCTCTTCTCATTACCTTCTGTTCATTTATTTGAGACCTTTTTAAAATATCTGATTAAGAAATGGAGCAATGGTTGAAGTTTTACAATGAAGCCTATTAAAATAATCAAGCAGAAGATTTTATTTCTCTGTAAATTGCAGCTGTTCAATGCCTGCTGTCTGTATCCTTATTCGCATCATATCTTCTCCATCCACCAGCTGCTCTGCTCACTGACCTCCACCAGCTCCCGGCCTTCAGTTTTAGAATCCTAATCCCTTTGTCATTCCTTACCCCTGTCAGCTCCTACACCTTCAGAGGCATCTCCGCTCTCCTAGATTCGACCTTCTGTTCTATTAACGGCTGTACTTTCAGTTGTCTAGGTGACAGACTCTGCAATTCCCTCTCTGACTCCTTTTCCTTCTTTTTAAGGCACCGATTAAAGCCCACCCCTTTTAAGCAAGAGTTTGGTCACACACCAGAAATCACACCAGAATCTTCAGATTCTGTTTTGATGCTGGTCCTCAGAACCTCTTCAGTCTGTTTTATCGTGTCAAAGATATTCAGGTCAGTGTTCACTTTAATAACTTACCGAATGAGTAGAAGAGAAGACCGATGTACAGGACAAGTACAGTGTTGGCCCAGCCAATGATAAGAAATGCTGGGATCAGCAGGGCAATTGCCTGAAGAGAAATTATATTTCGTGAGACACTAAGACTTTTTCACTGCTGAGGTTGCACTTAAATGGGATGAATGTTACGGCTCTCCCCCAGCATTGGCCAAACTGTCGACTACAGTCCTATCAGGAGAAGTCTAATAGCCATTCTGCCTTTGGGCAGATTGAGGCCCATAAGGGATTTAACTAGTGTACCTGGCCTGGCTGCTCAAGCAGGAGCACCAAGCTTTACTGTGGGCTCACCACCAGTAATACCACCCGCACCCTGTGCCCCCAAAACCTCTCACTTCCCTCCCTCTGATGACCTAAATCACCACCCACCCACCCCCAGTTGAGGAGAGGAGGTTAGGGGATGGGAACGGAGAAGAGAGGAAAGGGGGTGAGGGGAGGGGAGGAGAAATGAAAGGGAGTGGGGGGGCTGGTTTCCAGCCCCAAAGAAGTGACAACTCTCTCTGATTTCTTCAGTGATTCAGGGAGTGGAGCACAAAGGAGTTACAAACATCGTGTCGGACTCACAATCAAAGGGTCGCGATGGCACAGGAGGTGGTATTTTGGCACATCCAGCCTGTGTTATATGTCCACCCAACAACTCAGAGATCCCACCTACCTGCTCTTTGCCAGTCCAATCTCCTTATGACACTCTCCTCTACAATAACCCTCTCCCCTCACTTTGTCTCACCTCTCCTCTCCCCTCCTCTCAACTCTCCCCTTGCCCCTCTCCCCTCCCCTCCTCTCCTCAACTCTCCCCTTGCCCCTCTCCTCTCACCTCCTCTCCTCAACTCTCCCCTCCTCTCATCTGACCACCTCTAACCTCTCCCCTGACCTCCACTCACCTCTCCCCTCACCTCCCTCACTACATAAAGATGGTCATCCTGATGTTTCTCCCTGCATCTCGTGCCAAAACCTTAAACAGGTGTCCCCTGGTCCTTAGTCTAGATTAGCGTGGTGCTGGAAAAGCACAGCAGTTCAGGCAGCATCCGAGGAGCAGTAAAATCGTCGTTTCGGGCAAAAGCCCTTCATCAGGAATACAGGCAGAGAGCTTGAAGGGTGGCGAGATAAGTGAGAGGAGGGTGGAGGTGGGGAGAAAGTAGCATAGAGTACAATAGGTGAGTGGGGGAGGGGATAAAGGTGATAGGTCGGGGGTAGGAGGGGTGGAGTGGATAGGTGGAAAAGATGATAGGCTGGTAGGACAAGTCATGGGGCCAGTGCTGAGCTGGAAGTTTGGAACTGGGGTGAGGTGGGAGAAGGGGAAATGAGGAAACTGTTGAAGTCCACATTGATGCCCTGGGGTTGAAGTGTTCCGAGGCGGAAGATGAGGCGTTCTTCCTCCAGGCGTCTGGTGGTGAGGGAGCGGCGGTGAAGGAGGCCCAGGACCTCCATGTCCTCGGCAGAATGGAAGGGGGAGTTGAAATGTTGGACCACAGGGCGGTTTGGTTGATTGGTG
>NC_057711.1:10711056-10728609 GCF_004010195.1 Chiloscyllium plagiosum | reverse complement strand
TCCTCCCTGACCTATCACCTTCATCCCCTCCCCCACTCACCCATTGTACTCTATGCTACTTTCTCCCCATCCCCACCCCCACCCTCCTCTAGCTTATCTCTCCACGCTTCAGGCTCTCTGCCTGTATTCCTGATGAAGGGCTTTTGCCCAAAACGTTGATTTTCCTGCTCCTCGGATGCTGCCTGAACTGCTGTGCTTTTCCAGCAGCACTCTAATCTAGACTCTGATTTCCAGCATTTGCAGTCTTCATTTTTACCCTGTCCCCTGGTCCTTAGCTAATGCAAACAGTTTTTTTTGGTCCACCTTATAACTTCCCAGAATCTTCTTTGCTCCAAGAAGAACAATAACATGGTTAAAAACTCCCATCACTGGGATCATTCTGATAAATCTCCACAAACACTCTGACCAAGTGTCTACAGCCAATACTCACAGACCTGCCTCAGATCGACAGTATTGTCTTTGAAAAAAAGCGAGGAATACTTCCATTCCCAACCTTCTCCCTCCATCCCGTGCTTTCCATCTTCCCTCCCTCTCACCTCCATCCTCCTACTGCCCTTTTTTACAAACCATTCACCCCTCCCTTCCCACCTCTCCTTCCAGAACTGCTGACACTTTTCCAAGACCACCATTTGGAGGCAGCTGGAAGAACAGGCACAGTTGCCTGAAACCAGTCCTCCACGGCCTGTGATCTGAGCCCGGCTCTCCATCACCTACCCTCTTCACAGCTTTCACCTCATCGCCAGGCTTGATTCTTCGAGCGTATCCACCCTGGACCAATGCCATTGTAATCCCCACAAAGAAGAACATCTTCCCTTGTTGCATACTGTTTTAAAAAAATAAAGAGCAAAGATGGCAAGGCAGTCAGAGAAATTGTAGCGAATATATTTACTCAGCAGAAAAAGACATGATGAAATAAATGGTCTCCCTACGCACTGAAAGATTCTGTGCATGACACTGGCAAGGTCAGTGTTTATGTTTTGGAGGGCAATTGGGAGTTAAGAACATAAGGACTAGGAACAGGAGTAGACCATTCAGCCTCCTCTGCCCTTTAATACGATCACGGCTAATCTCAGCACAGCCCCCACAGTTCTTCAACCTTTTAGTGATTAAAACTCTGTCCATCTCCCCCTTAAATTTACTCAATGGCCCAGAATCCAGTGCACTCTGGGATAATGAATTCCACAGATTCACAATCGCATTGGTGTGGGACAGGGGTCACCTCTATCCCGAGTGTTACAGTTGCCGAAGGAGGCTATTCGGCCCAACATGCCTGTACTAGTTCTCTAAAGGAACCATTTCCTTATAGTCTTTTCCCCACCTTCTCCCTGCACATTCCCCTCTTTACAATTCACAGTCTGTTTGAATGTTGTGGATTAACCTGCCTCAGTCCCACTCTCAGGCAGTCTGTTCCAAGCCTTCTCTACTTGCTGTAGGAGAAAGGCCATTAATCCTGTCCTAGCAGTTCGAGAATTTGATTTTCAGTTCCAAAGAAAAAGCTTGGAACTAAAAAAAAACCTGCTATCAATTTAAGTCACCTTAAAGCTGTTGGATTTTCAAATATCATTCAGTCCCTTTAGGGAAGGAAACTGCTTTCTGTACCCAATCTGATAAATTGGTGACTCCAGGTTCTCAATAATGTAGCTGTTCCTCACCATCCTTTGAGCCAATCACTTGTATTAAACAGCTGGGGGTCGGTTAGCTCAGTTAGCTGGCCAGCTGGTTTGCAATGCTGACAGCGTGGGTTCAATTCCCTAACCAGTTGAGGTTACCATGGAAGTCTAAACCTCTCCCCTCACCTGAGATGTGGTGACCCACGTTAAACCACCACCAGTTGTCTCTCTGTCTCTAATGAGAGAGCAGCCCTTTAGGACTACGGTGACTTTACTAAATGGCTATTGTCTTAGGCCATGTGCAGATAGAAACATAGACCTCCCATTGATGTTCACAGTCAAAGAATTTTTAAAAATTAATAATTCACAGGTATCCAGTGACTATTGATTAGATAAATTTTAAAACAAAATGCAGTGTGGATCAGAAATGGCTGAACAAGAGTCATGGTCCTTTTGGCCTGTAACTTGAAATCTGGTGATCTTAATGCTGAGCTTTAATCTTTTTCTTGAAAAAAATCTCATGTTTTTGCTTTCTGATCATTTAAATGGTCAAACATTAGCATCAAGGTGTGTGTGAGGTATGGCTGCAAGTGGACCCTTGCTTACCTGTTAAAATGGAAACGTTGGTGAGTGAGAAAACTGAGTGTGTACTCCAGGCCTGAGAACAAGAACAGGTAGAGGAAATACACCAGTCCGAGAACTTTCAATGTCCGCATCCCTGGGAAAAATAAGTAAAAAGATTGCAAGTTCATTTCTCTCTGCAACAGGCATTAGACAGATGTCTTCCCACACATTTTCCTCACATAGGGGAAAGTGAGAGGAAGCCACTCTGACATAACCCAGAGGGATAAGTATTATTTACCTGCTAAGTCATCATTCGGTGACTCAATAGAACAGAACATTACTGCAAGGACTACTCATGGATATTGGTACATGGTGCTGATGTACAAATCAGAAATGATCTTTAAACATAAGATGTAGGTGTTGCTGACTGAGCCAACATTTATTGCCTGTCCCTACTTCCCCTTGAGAAGGTGATAGCGAGCTTCCTTCTTGAATTGCTGCAGTCGGTGTGCTGTAGGTAGACCCACTTTGCTATTAGGGGAAGGACTTCCAGGATTTTGACCCAACAATACAGATGAACTTCCAAGTCAGGATGGTGCGTGTCTTGGTGAGGAACTTACTGGGTGTGGTGTTCCCACGTGCCTGTTGTTCTTATCCATCCAGGTGGTAGAGGTGGTGGGTTTAGAAGGTGCTGTCAGAGCCTCGCTCCTGCGACAGTTCTTTGGGAAAACAGGCTTGAGGGGCTGAATTATTTCCTCCTGTTCCTATGCTCTTTACAATGCAAAGGTCACTGGACTTTTAGTTCACTAGAAACATGAACAATTCAGGATAAAACACAGCTGGAAAGTATCAGGCCCAGTTCTGAATCAGAGTGGGAGCTGATGTACAACAAATGGGCCTTTCCTTCTTCGGTCAGATGCACATGGTGGAATACAGGAAGCTCAGAGGAACAGAGGGATCTTGGTGTGACTGACAACAGATTCCTGAGGCAACAGGACAGGTTAATAGGATGGGTAAGGAGACACACAGGACAATTGATTTTATCAGTTGTGGTACAGATTATAAGAGCAGGGAGATCATGTTGGTGATCGACAGGATTTTGTTGAGGCCACAGCTGGAGTCCTGTGTGCAGTTCTGTCATCACACTACAGGAAGGATGTGATTGAACTGGAGGGGGTGCTGAGAAGGTTGACCAGGATGTTGACTGGGGTGGAGTGGTTTAGCGATGAACACAGGCTGGATAAGCTGTTTTCGTTGGAGCAGACAGGATGAGGGAGGACCTAATAAAGGTCTATAAGGTTGAGGGCATGCATGGGGTGTAAGGAGAGCCGCTTAATTAAAGGGTCAATAATAAGGGGGTGCAATTGTAAAGGTAAGAGGTGGGTGGGTTAGAGGTGATTTGGGGAAATTCTTTCTCCCAGAATGGGGTGGAAATCTGCCTGGGAGAGTAGTTGAGGCAGGAAACTTCACACCTTTATAAAGTACTTAGAAAAGCCACTTGAAATGCCATAAAATTCAGGCTGTAAGTCTTATGTTGAAAAGTGGGGCTGGTGTAGCTTTGATAGTACAGACTCAATGGGCCAAAGGGCCTCTTCAGCACTGTATGGAATTTTTTGTCTGGAATCAACTTGCCAGAATATGCTGGAGTGATTGAAGGGGACAGACTGAAACAGGGGAACAAGCTAAACTCCACATTATCACTGATGATCAGAGGTTGACCAGGGCTGCAGCTACGTCTGACCCTGGCTTCCTGGGCAGGAAGAGCTGAACAAGCTCCATGGTGTCACACGATAGCAAAGAAATCAAAGAAGATAGATTCATCAACGTCGTCACTTTTGAAGCAACGTAGGAGACAGGGCAGCCTATTTGCACACAGGTGGGTCACCAAAAGCGGGATCTGGAGGCAGAACAAAATGGGAAGAAATTCCTCGGGGAATTCCTCGGCTGGAGATTCACGCACCTTCTGGAGAGGGAGAATCGGTCCGTTGTTGGACAGCAGAGAACTTAAGCAGAGCCACCGGGCTGAGGAGGTCGATGGCATTCTGGAACGTGGAGGAGATGGAGGTGACCTGAGTCAGAAAAAGAGAGAACTGGATAACAAACTTCCTATTGCTATCGGTAACCCACATCCTTCAATCAAATCATCCAGCAATTATCACATAAAGATTGTAGAAGAAAGGAAAAAAACTAGAGGGCACAGATTTAAAGCAAAGTTTTGCTTTTAATAACTAGATGGTTATTCAATGCACAGGGTTACAGAGGAAAGGCAGACTGGATGAGGGTGTTGTGACTTAGTCAGCATTTATTTCCCATCTCAGAGGGCAGTTCAGAATAAACCACATTGCTGTGGGTCTGGAGTCACATGTAGGCCAAACCAGGTAAAGATGGCAGTTTCCGTCCCTAAAGGCCATTAGTGAACCAGATGGGTTTTTCTGACAATCGACAATGGATTCATGGTCATCATTAGACTCTTAAATTCCAGATTTACACTGAATTCTAATCCCAGAGTCTTTTCTGAATTCAAATTACACCATCTGCCATGGTGGGATTTGAATCCAGGACCCCAGACATTACCTGGGTCTCTGAAGGGCTTTTGCCCAAAACATCGATTTCTCTGCTCCTCGGATGCTGCCTGACCTGCTGTGCTTTCCCAACACCACTCTAACCTTGACTCTAATCTCCAGCATCTGCAGTACCCACTTCTGCCTACTTGATTTTAGCCTCTCTGGATTAACAGTCCTATGATCATACCACTGAACTGTAAAAAAAAGCAAGGATAATGCGAGAAAGAAGCTTTTTCATTTAGTGAGTAGTGAGGGCCTGGAATGCTCTGCCTGGAAACATGGTAGAGGCAGTTCAACTGAGGCCTTCAAGAGGGCACTGGATGGTTATTCAATGCACTGGGTTACAGGGAAAAGGCAGGACCGTGGCACCAAGCCATGATGCTTGTTTGGAGAGCTGGTGTAGGCATGATGGGCAGAATGTCCACTTTCTCTACCTGAAGAGCTCCTGCAGAGATGTCCTGGAGCTGAGGTGACTGACCTCCAAAACCATAAACCATCTTCCAATGTGCCAGGTATGCTTCTAACTAGGGCAATTGTGTGGAGACATTAGGCAGTGAATAAGACACTGGATAGACAATTAGATAAACAACAGCAGAGATGGGAATGTAACCTAGGATTATCCGAACTGCACCACAGGGAACCTCCAATCCTCAAACCCTGCTGACACATACTATGAGGCTGAGATAAAACAGCTCAACTCCTGTTTGGAATTCTTCCCGTCCTTTGTGGGACTGAGGGTCTTTCAGTAACTGTCTGTCCCAGAGATGTTGGTGTTACTGACGAGATAACCAGGCATCACCCACTTGGGGTCAGCCACGGCAGATGGCAAAATTTGTATTCAATAAAAGTCTGGAATTAAATGATGACCATGAATCCACTCTGGATTGCTAGAAAAATCCATCTGGTTCACTAATGTCCTTTGGGAAAGGAAATCTGCTATCCTTACCTGGTCTGATCTCTGTGTGATTCCAGATCCACAGCAATATAATTGCCCTCTGAAATAGCCACTCAGTTGCTACAAAGTTTCAAGAAACTGGACAGACCATTGGGCATTGACCTAGATACTGGAAAAGATAATGGCAGAAACAGCTCTGTCAACCCTACAGAGTCTTCCTCACTAACACATCTGGGCCCTAGTGCCAAAATTGGGAGGGCTGTCTCACAGACTAGTCAAGCAACAGCCTGACATAGTCATACTCATGGTATCATACCTCACAGACACTATTCCAGACACACCATCACCATCCTTGTATCTGTCCTGTCCCAGCAGCAGGGGAAACCCAGCAAAGGTGGCATCAAAGTGGGACACAGTCAGGAAGCAATTGCTCTGGGAGTCCTCAACATTGACTCTGGACACCATTGAGTCTCAAGGGAAAGGAAACCTCCTATTGATTACCACATACCGTCCTCCCTCAGCTGATGAATCGGTACTCTTCCATGTTGAACAACACTTGGAGGAAGCACTGAGGATGGCAATGGTACAAAATTTGGGGGACTACAATGTCCACCACCAAGAGCAGCTCAGCACAGCACTACTGATCGAGCTGGTCAGGTCCTAAAGGACATAGCTGCTAGACTGGGCCTGTGGAAGGTGGTGTGGGAATCAACAAGAGACAAAAACATATTTGACCTCATCCTTAGCAATCTGCCATCTGCAGATGCACTTGTCCATGACAGTATCGGTAAGAGTGACCACTGGATAGTCCTTGTGGACAGAGGTCCCACTTTCACATTGAGAACAACCTCCATTGTGTTGTGTGGCACTATCACCGTGCTAAATGGGTCAAGCTTCAAACTGATCTAGCAACACAAGACTGGGCATTCATGAGGTGCTGTGGGCTATCTACAGCAGCAGAACTGTACTCCAGCACAATCTGTAATCTCATGCTCAGCATATTTCCCACTCAACCATTACCATCAAGCCAGGGGATCAACCCTGGTTCAATGGAGAGTGCAGGAGGGCATGCCAGAAGCAGCAGTAGGCATACCTGAAGATGCGGTGCCAACCTGGTGAAGCCACCAAACAGGACTACTTGTGTGCCAAACGGCGTAAATAGTAAGTGATAGACAGAGCTAAGCGATCCCACAACCAATGGATCAGATCTAATCTCTGCAGTCCTGCCACATCCATTTGTGAATGGTGGTGGACAATAAGTAACTCACTGGAGGAGCCGGCTCCTCAAATATCCCCACCCTCAATGATGAAACAGCCCAACACATTAGTGCAAAAAATAAGGCTGAAGCATTTTCAGCAGTCTTCAGCCAGAAGTGCTGAGTGGATGATCCACCTTGGCCTCCTCCAGTGGTCCACAGCATCACAGATACAACTCTTCAGCCAACTCAATTCACACCACGTGATATCAAGAAACATTTGGAGGCACAGGATACTACAATGGCCTGACAACATTCCGCCATAGTGCTTAAGACTTGTGCTCCAGAACTTGCTGCTCCCTAGCCAAGCTGTTCCAGTACAGTTAAAACACTGGCAACAATGTGGAAAATTGCCCAGGTATGTCTTGTATGTGAAACAGCAGGACACACCCAACACAACCAATTAACCACCCTATAAATCTACTCTCAATCATCAGTAAAGTGATGGAAGGTGTCATCAACAGTGCTGTCAAGCAGCACCTGCTCAGCAATAACCTGCTCAGCGACGCCCAGTTTGTGTTCCACCACAGCCACCCAGCTCCTGGTCTCATTACAGCCTTGGTTCAAACATGGACAAAAGAGCTGAATTCCAGAGGGGAGGGGAGAGTGACAGTCCTTGACATCAAGGCCACATTTGACCAAGTGTGGCATCAAGGAACCCGAACAAAACTGAATCAATGAGGAAAACTCTCCACAGATTGAAGTCATACCTGGCACATAGGAAGATGGCTGTAGTTATTGGAGATCATTCATCTCAGACCCAGGACATGTCTGCAGAAGTTCCTCAGGATAGTGTCCTAGGCCAAACCATCTTCAGCTGTTTCATCAATGACCTTCCCTCCACCATAAGGTCAGAAATGGGGATGTTTGCCAATGATTGCACAACGTTCAATAACATCTACAACTCCTCAGATACTGAAGCAGTCCATGGTGAAATGCATCAAGTCTTGGACAGTATCCAGGCTTGAGCTGACAAGTGGCAAGTAACATTTGTGCTACACAAATGCCAGGCAATGACCAACACCAGTAAGAGACCATCTAACCACTTGATACTCAACAGTGTTACCATCGGTGAATCCTACTATCCTGGATGCTATCATTGATCAGAAACTCAACTGGACTCACCACATCAACACAATGGCTACAAGAGAAGGTCAGAGGCTAGGAATACTGCAGTGAGTAATTCACCTCCTGAGTCAAAATCCTGGAATTCCCTTCCTAAAGGCATTGTGGGTCTACTTTCAGCACATGGACTGCAGCGGTTCAAGAAGGAGCCCACCACCTCCTCCTTAACTAATGGTGGTCAATAAGTGCTGACCCAGCCAGTGACACCCAGGTCCGGCAAGTGAATAAAAAAAAGTGAGCTGCTTTCTCAAACTACTGAGGAGCTGTATCCAGAAGGTTCTTCCACAGGGTTGTTGGGAAATGAGTTCTAGGGCTTTGATCCAGCAATGAATACAGAAAGGTTGGTTATGGCTCCAAGCTGGGATACTATTGTGAAATTTGGGAATTTCCTGCCTTGTGAGAGCAGGATTCAGAACATTTGGATGTTGTCAGTAACTACTGTGTGCAAATCAACTTCAGATGATGGGTAAGCCGCTCCAGAACAAAGCTCACTGAGGAAAACTGAAGAGGGTCCCAGGTTTGAGACACAGTCAGGGTGAAACAGTTTGTTAATGTGAACAGTCAATGGAAACCTGAATGCCCGCCGGCAGAATGAGACTCTGCTGAAGACTGACAAACATTGCAATGTTTTCAAACACTGCATTGTGGTGATTCATGTTACAGTGGGTCACTGCGACACTGCTGAAAACATGGTGGAATAAGGGCTTCGGTAACTAACTGTAACACATCTGATGGAGGATGGAGCAATAATTGTTTGCATTGTACAGGAACATTTAACAAGTTGATGAGAGATCGCAGCCAGCTTTCCAAAGCTGCACATATTCTTCCAATTCTCCCTATACAACAATCAGGAAAAGGAGCTGGGGTTATTTTGCGTGATCTCAAAGCACTTTACAGCTAATGAACACTTTCTGGAGTGTCGTTGCTGTTGTAAAACAACAAACCAGATTGTATGAAAACCCCACCCTTTCTGGTCTCTGTGATGTTGGTTGAGGGGGGAGTGTTGGCTGACACACCATGAAGGACTCACCCACTCTTCTTCCAAGTCAGACCGTGGGATCTTTTGTGTGGCAGACTGGGCTTCATTTTAACACCTGATTTATTAGAGGGCACCTCTGATAGTGCAGCACTCCTGTGTCTGTCTGGATTTTGTGCTCGATTCTCTAGAGAGGTGACTTGAATTCACAACCTCCTGATCCTGAGGTGAATATGCCACACACTGAGTCAGAGCTAGCTCTGCGAGAAAAGCCATTGGAAATACACACAGGACACAGAGCGCGAGGTGGCTGACTTGACCAAAACTTTCCATTCAAACACCCACATCCATATTGCCACCGCCGATAACCCCCAACTCCTCCCATACACACACTGAGATACACACACACGCACACGCACCAATACAGACACACACAACCAATACATAGGCATAGGCACACACACACTCAGAAACACACATACACACCAATACATAGACACATACACGTTCAGAAACACATACACCCGCTCAGAAAAAAACACACACACATCAATTCACAGACACATACACATGCTCAGACACACACAAAAAGACAGACACACACATTTACATTTACACATTCTCACATGTGTGCATCACCCTCAGTTTATGCCATGATCCACATTCCCTCACACTCGCCCTGAGCTGGTAGCCAAAGGCCAAGCAGAGGAAAGACTAGCTTCTCCCTTACCCGCTTCTCTCTGGGGAGGGTCTCTGGGAGGAAGAGGAAGATGAAGACCAGGTCTGACACCGCAAATACCAAGGCAAGCTGTGCTGTCTGCAAAAAGAAACTGCCATCCTTTCCAGTGCTTGACGCAAAGTATGCTCCAATCATAGGCCCAATCGTGAAACCGAGTGAAAACGCGACACCAATCATTGCCTGCAGAATGGGAGAGAAGGGCAGAAACAGTAACTACCAGGGATTAGGCCAGACAATTCATTGTGCAGCCAATGTGTAGCTCGGTAATGGCATTCAGGCCTCTGAGTGCGAGTGTTATAAGTTCGATTCCACTCTGCAGTGTGAAATCAAGATTTGACAGTTCACAACAGGACTAAGAGAGTGCTATACTGTCAGATGTTCTGTCAGTGAAAATTTAAACAGAGGCCCCAATTCTTCTCACAGATGGAAGACAAAGATCCTGATTCAGATCACCTTGAGGGGTTGAATGGTCTATTTTGTTATTTTCTTACATCATTTCCAGACCCCTGGAAAAATTAGTCAATCAACATCACATTAGCAAATCTGTGGTTTGGATCAAAATCCTGGAATTCCCTAAGGGCATTGTGGGTCTACCTACAGCACACGGACTGCCCCTATTCAAGGAGACACCTCACCACCACCTTCTCAAGGAGCAACTAAGGACGGGCAATAAATGATGGCCCAGCCAGTGAAGTTTATCATCACACATTCCTCAGGACTGAAATCAAAAAAACAATTTTAGCAAGGAAACAACAATTTATACAGCATGAGGAGAGGATATGGATGAATTTAATCAGTTGTCAGATTGTCAATGAATGTTGCATCACCATGCCAACCAATCAACACCCTTATCTCTTACTGTATAAATAGCTCATACATTTCAGAATTTGGTTTTCTTGCATTCTATTCCTGAAGAGTACCAACTTTATGCCTCTTTTTAACAATCCACATGTTGAAACTTATTTCTAAATTAGCTCTTACCATGCCCTTGCTGCGGGCCCGTGGAGATGGGAGATCTGCAATGATGGCGGTTGACAGGCTGACATTCCCTTTACTAATCCCTCCAACAATTCTAGACAGGAGGAAAATCCCAAAGTTCTGGGAGAGAGCCCACAGAGCGTAGGAAGCAATCAGCCCAGCCTGGCAAGTGGGAAACACAAAAGCAGAACCGTTAGAGAAAAGAAATTCCCAATTTTTTTTGTTGGCCACTCGGTAACCTCTGCCTCTGTGCAAACACATGGGGAAAACACACCAACTTCAGCCACCCCCACAGGTCACCCATTTGGTACAATCCTCCAGCCCTTCATCATTACTGGGTCAACACTAAGTTAGGGGATTATTGGAGGTGAATCGTCCATGTGAGGAACTCTTTTACCATGTGAGGTGAGTTTGGACGGCATGGTGGCTCAGTGGTTAGCACTGCTGCCTCACAGCAACAGGGACCTGGGTTTGGTTCCAGACTTGGGCAACTGTCTGGGTGGAGTTTGCACATTCTCCCAGTGTCTGCAGAGGTTTCCTCCGGGTGCTCCGGTTTCTTCCGACAGTCCATAAATGTGCAGCTTAGGTGAATTGGCTAACCTAAAGTGCCTATCATATTCAGTGATGTGCAGGTGAAGTGCATTAGTCAGTGGTAAATGTAGAGTAATAGGGTAGGAGAACGGGTCTGGGTGGGTTACTCTTCAGAAGGTCGGTGAGGACTTGCTGGGCTGAAGGACCTATTCCCACACTGTAGGGATTCTATTCTTTCAAACAGCCAGATGGGCTGAATGGCTTCTTTCAATGCTGTAAAACCTGAGCCTAAGCTCCTGTGATTCAGTAGAACCGTAGTGGTGCCAAGGACACTGCTGTACCAATCTCTTTCTTACGGTAACCATGGGCAGGAAACAAATGTCAGTCTCTCCAGAATCAAAAGTAAAATAAAAGTGGGTAGCAGCCCCATAAAAGACATTAAGTGAACTAATCTAGAGTAAAGGTAACCTTAAACATTCATTCCCTCCAGCACTGACCCTCAGCAGCAGTCTATGCCACTTGGAAAATGCACCAAGTCTCCTTAGACAGCACTTTCTAAACTATTGAACACGACCATCTAGAAGGGCAAGGGCAGCAGGTACATGAGAACACCACCACCTGCAAGTTCCCCTCCAAGCCACTCACCATCCTGACTTGGAAATATGTTGCTTCAGTATCATTGGGTCAAAATCCTGGGAATTCCCTCCCTCATGGCATAGCGGGTCAACCCACAGCAGGTGGACTGCAGAGGTTCAAGATGGCAGCTCACCCCCACTTTCCCAAAGGGCAATTAGGAATGCTGGCCCATCCAATGATGCCAAGATCCCACGAATGAATAAAAATAAAGCACTTTACAATCAATGGTGTTAAACTGGGGAAAGGTGACCTCCCTTTCTGTCTCCTGATACGATGGCAAGGGGCTCTGGTCTGGATATATCAAAGTGACAAGTAGGAAAATATAAAAACATTCTTTGGAGTGAACCTTGATTCCATGATAGCAATCTCACCTCTGAACCAGAAAGGTAGGGGTTCACATCTGGGGAGGTGGTGACATAGTGGCAATGCCACTGGAGTAGTAACCCAGAGACCCAGCCTAACATTCTCAGGATATGGGATCGAAACCCAGCCGGGCAGCTGAGGAAATCTGGAATTCAATGAACAAAGCTGACCTAATGTGACCAGGTATTGTCAACTGCTGTGCAAATCTGGTTCACTAATGTTCTTCAGGAAAGGAAATCTGCCTTCCTTACCCGGTCTGGCCTACATGTGACTCCAGGCCCACTGTCATGTGGTTGACTCTGAAATGGTCTCGAGAACCAATCGGACAACTAGGGATGGGCAACAATTGCCACCCTTGCCATTGCCACATTTCACACAGGAAATCAATAGAACATCTCGTTCCAAACAGTTCCACTGAATGGAGGTGAGAGTTCCACACTCTGAACACTAAGCTGATACTCAGAGGGTGTTCTTGTCTAATGAGCTGCCCCAGCCTCCCATATCACAACAGCCCAGATCAGCAGGAGACCAGAGTTCCAGTCTATAAGCACCAAGTTCTTCTCCAGCAGGGCGCTCGATTCCGATGTCACAGACTCTACCTACCGTGGTCAGCATCATCAACGGTCGTCGGCCAAAATGATCAGAGGCAGCACCAGTCACAGGGGACACAAGGAACTGCAGCACAGAGAACATGGATCCAATGAGCCCTGGATCGATACAGACAGAAAGGGAAAGCAATGAGCAGTGAGTCAACCTGAAGAAGGGCTTATGCCCGAAACGTCGATTCTGCTGCTCCTTGGATGCTGCCTGACCTGCTGCGCTTTTCCAGCAACATATTTTTCAACCTGCTTTAATGCCAACAATCCTATATCAAAGCCTCAAACATATTTCAGGTCAAGTGAATATCCATTTAGTAAATTACTCCCTGCAGGATTGTGATATACAACTGTTACAGCTGAATACACACTGTGAAGTACACGCATTATGCTACACTACATTCATGTTTACAATGCAATAACTCATTAAACAACATTGCTTCCTTTAACCGAGTAAAATATTCTCACCCCCAAAGAGGACGCTGTTATATTTTCTTACACTGGGAACCCCGATCATATCAGCAAACCAGGCCACAGAATGCTGCAAGGATTGATAAATACCATCCTGTTGATAAAAGGCACAGAGAGTCAGAGTAGAACGAGGAATAATCTGTTCAAAATCTTAAGTCAGCATTGCACTTTGTGTTAAAAAAGTTGCAAGACATACTTTTGTCCCTTGTTTTTGAAGGCTTGTTCCCTTTGCTCACATTAGTAATGGAAACTGCCCACGTAAACATGTCACATTGTAGTTACACCTTCCACTCAGTGGTGGCGCTGAAAACCTCAGTCTTGCATCTCCATTATTTTCCATTTAATGATGAATAGTAAAAAACCTAAGCATTAATTTAAAAATAAAAAAAATGCCTTATGAATGATGACTGAATTATGCTTGGGTGCTCCTGTCTGTTTGAGCTCAGCCCCTCTATACAAGTTGGAAAATGAATTTGATCTTAAAGCACGTTGTGCAACTCCATAGGAGTTTGCTGAGTAATACATACCATTAGCAGTAACAATGTCTTCTAAGCTGAGACACTGGCTTGGCAAGGTTATCCACAGATGAAGGAAGAATGTGCATTTATGTGTCGCCTTTCATAACTTCAGCACATCCCACAGTGCTTTAGGGCTGAAAGTTTGGACACCATTGTAACATGGTAGTCAATGCATGCACAACAAGATCCCACAATCAGTGATGTGATAATGACCAGATCAGTGATGTTCGTAAAGGTTGAATATCAACCAGGACAACAGGGCTAGTTCTCCTGTTCTCCACTGAACACTACAAAGGAATCCTTGCCTCAAGAGTGCTCCCCCTCCACCAGATTGTCAGCACAGATTGTGTGCCTTGTAGGGGGTACATGTATACCCCCAAATTTACACCCAGAATTAAAGAGTTAAATTATGGTTTTGCATCAACTTGGGTCATATTCCCCAAACATTTGAAGCGTGAGGGGTGATCTAAATTCAGTCTTCAAAATGTTAAAATGACTGATTATGTATTTTGTGACAAAGTATTTCATGAGGTGACAGGATTTTGGAATGAGGAGGACTTTTGAGTTAGACGGAGGTCAGGAATTTTTTTCACAAAGAAACTCAAACATTCTGACTATGGGGTGGGGGTAGTCAATTGAAACTTCCAATGTGGAATTAATAGATTTGTGCGAGATAAGGATTTTTTTTATTCATTCATGGGATGAGGATGTTGCTGGCTAGGCCAGCATTTATTGTACAGAGGGCAGTTTAACAGTCAACCACATTGCTGTGAGTCTGGAGTCATGAGTAGGCCAGACCAGGTAAGGTCAGCAGATTTCCTCCCCTAAAGGACATTAGTGAACCAGATGGGTTTTTCCAACAATCATGGTTAATCATTAAACTCTCAATTCCAGACTTTCTTTAAGTGAATTCAAATTTCACCATCTGCTATGACGGGATTCAAACCTGGGACCCCAGGGCATTATCCATGTCTCTGGATTAATAGTCCAGCTATAATACCAATAGGCCATTGCCTCCCCTTCAGTTGATCCAGATCAAATGTGTAAATCTTGTCTCGGTGTACAGATCACCCTTAATAGAAAGAAATGGGACAGAAAAGGCTTGTGGGGCTGAATATCCTCAATAACCTGGAAAAGAAGCCTCCTCAGTAACTGCCTTGCTGTATCTGTACTGCTGAGCTGCAAGTGGGTGTCTGAAATAAGATACATTCCCCAACATTGCCATCCCCCCATCTGATCAACATCACACTCGCAAACAAATAGCAGACATGGTGCGAGTACCAGGAAGTCTCAGCTCAGCTCTTTCACAAAGGTCATCGTACAAAACAGAGGAACGCAGAGTAGCTGTGGAGCTGCTGTACACCTCCCAGCTTTTCCTTGGCAAGAAACACAGTTTACTCATCTCTCCCCAGAGTCTGTCCCCACCCCCAGCTGGTCATGAATATGACTCAGCTGCTTTCTGGCAAGATTTCCATAACACTCACAGGCTTTCATACGAGGTCAAAGCAGCCAGCAGGAGAGGGGAGTGGAATCTCAGAAGAAAATCTCAAACATGAAGGCCTCAAAACTCTTAGAGACTGCACAGACATTGGCAGGGCTATATGTAATATTTTGTGAATTCAGGATAGGCCAAAGGACTTCAATTAGGTTTTAAAGGCAAGCTGTGCTATCTCGATTCCTTAACTGACTGAACTCTTTCTGAAGGTTATGGGATAAAAGCCAATTTCTGGCTTGACTCCATCACCCACTGAGGGAATGCTGCACATTTGGAGGATTTGTTTATAAACGAGAAGTTAATTTGAGTCTAAGGTGGTCGAAAATGCTATTTTACAATGGTGATTTCAAAGATAGATTAGTGTTTGTCCCTGAGGCCCTGTTCATTATTAATCACTCAATTATTAAAGCAGTCTGCCCTGGTTTGTATCATTTTTGTGGAATCTAGCTGTGAACAAATAGTCTGTCTTACTTCTTACATTGCAAAAGGGACTACATTTCAAAACAAAAACTCATCCAGCTGTAACAAGAAAGAAAAACACGACAGGAAAGATACTCCATGCGTGGTTAACTAAAATAAATTGAAGAAAAAGTCACATAATTGTGCAAAAATTGGTGGCAGAAGAGTGACAGACAGTAAAGAATGACTAAAAGATTAAAAGGAGAAAAAAATTAGAGTACAAGACAAAGCTAACTAAAAACATTAAACAGATAGTTAGAGTTTCTAAAGATAATTAAAAAGAATTAACAAACATTCTATAGAAAGTGAATCTGTAGAATTAATAATGGAAAATAGCAAGATGGCAAATGGATTGAACAGATAGTTTGCATAAGTTGTCACCATGGAGGATGCAAGAAATCGCCAGGAAATAGCAAGGAGGAAGAAACTCAAGAAAATTACAAACACCAGGGCAGTGGTACTGAGGGAGTTGTTCGAGCTTTGGGCTGACATGTGTCTGGGTCCTGATGAATTTCAACAATGGCTACTGAGATAGCTGATGCATTGATTTTAATTTTAGATTTGCAAATGGTCCCATTAGCTTGCAAAATAGTGAATGTAACCCTTTTGTTCAAATAGAGAGGATCACAAATAGCAGGAAACTACAGATAGTTAGCATAACATCTGTCCTAAAGAAAGTAGAAGTCAATATTAAATATGTTGTAGTAGGACACTTAGGTAATCAGGCAGAGTTGACATGGTTCTGTGAAAGGGAAATTATGTTTAACCAAGTTATCAGTGTTATTTGAACAAGTGAAAAGGGTTGTGGATAAAGGGAAACCAGTGGATTTATTATACTTAGATTTCCTGAAGGTGCCACTGTTGCAGAAAAACAATTGGTGTAGGAGATAAAATATTGGTGTGGATAGAAGATTGGCTGGCTAATAGGAAGTAGAGAGTAGGAATAAATAGATAATTTTCTTGTTGGCAAGGAGTATTGAATGATGTGCCACAGGGACAGTGCTGAAGCCTCATCTATTTACAGTTTTGTGGGAGAAGCCACAAAAAAGGAGTCATTGTTTAAAAATGAGGTAACTCAGAGGTGAGGAGAAATTCTTCTCAGAGAATCCTTTGAATTTGGAACTCATTCTCAAAAGGTGGGAGAAACAGTTTCTTTGAATGTTTTTAATGTAGAAGATTTTTGATAAGCAAGGAGGTTAAAGGTTATTGGGGGTGGACCAGAACGTGGAGTAATTTGATGAGATGTGATCTTATTGAACGGAGGATTAGAATCGTGGGGCTGAGTGACCTACTCCTGCTCCAAAGTTATGTGTTTGTAAAGTTGAGAGTCAACTCCATGTAGGCCAGACCAAGTAAGGGTGGCAGATTTCCTTCCCTCAATTAATGAATAAGAAAGGAATTCAACAACTATTATCAATTGTAATAATGGTCACTGTTACTTGCAATGTAATAATAATTGATGGAATTCAAATGATTAGATTTGAACTCAGGTCTCCAGACTATGAACCTGGGTCTCTGGATTACTAGGAGAAAGTGAGGATTGCAGATGCTGGAGATCAAAGCTGAAAATGTGTTGCTGGAAAAGCGCAGCAGGTCAGGCAGCATCCAAGGAGCAGGAGAATCGACGTTTCGGGCATGAGCCCTTCTTCAGGAATGAGGAAAGTGTGCCAAGCAGGCTAAGATAAAAGGTCGGGAGGAGGGACTTGGGGGAGGGGCGTTGGAAATACGATACGTGGAAGGAGGTCAAGGTGAGGGTGATAGGCCGGAGTCGGGGTGG
>NC_057711.1:10696910-10710799 GCF_004010195.1 Chiloscyllium plagiosum | reverse complement strand
GATAGGGGAGGGGAGGGAAATATATCCCTGGTGGTGGGGTCCGTTTGGAGGTGACGGAAATGACGGCGGATGATACGATGTATCTCTGGATTACTAGTCCAGTAACAATACCATTAAACCATCATTTCCCCTGATTGCAAGATCTTACTCTGTGCAAATGTGCACCAGCAGGCATCAGTTCTAGCTGACATGTCTCCTCTCCTTCATTGAGAAGTTTTATAACGCTGATAGGGGAGGGGAGGGAAATATATCCCAGGTGGTGGGGTCCGTTTGGAGGTGGCGGAAATGACGGCGGATGATACGATGTATCTCTGGATTACTAGTCCAGTAACAATACCATTACACCATCATTTCCCCTGATTGCAAGATCTTACTCTGTGCAAATGTGCACCAGTTCTAGCTGACATGTCTCCTCTCTTTCATTGAGAAGTTTTATCTTCTGTTACAATCCTGACACCATTTGGAAGAAATGTTACCCCTCACTGCCCTCAGCAGGCAATCTGTAGCTTTTCACTTTAAAAAAAAGTTATACAATAAAAAAAGGAGTGGGAGATAAGTAGCAGAGCAGAGATAACAAATCCAGAACAAACCTTTGGTCGTTACTCGTTCCTCCTTTCTTTCATAATGAGTCAACAGAGCCTTTATTCGAGGCAGGGTCAGGAATAGTTGCCAGGAAATATTTCTCCATGCAGAGAAATTATCAAAAACAAGAATAACTTGCATTTCTGCAGCGTCTGTCACTTGCAGGCAGACGTCCCAAAAGCTTTTTTATAGTTTAAGGAGGGGTACAGCAATGTAGCCAAGCAGGATGTGAAAAGAGAGAAAATGACGGGAAGACTTAAAGGCATAGCTCAAGGAGAATGTATTTAAGGAGGTTTTGAAAATGACAGGAAGATAAGGGCCTGAGGTGTACGGTCTTAGACCAGAAGACCAACTGAAGTAGGTAGGGGAGTAGGTCAGTTAGCCCCTTGAGCCTGATTATGACCAATCAGCATTCCTCACATCCACTTTCATGCAGTTTCTCTGTAACTCTTGATTTCCTGACTGATCAACGATTGATCTGTCACAGTCTTAAACATACACAAGGACTCAGCCCCCACAGCTCTCTGTACCGAGGACTTACAAAGACTCTCCATACTCTGGGAGAAGTATTCCTCCTTATCTCAGTCTTAAACTGACATCCCTTTATTGTAAGATGATGCCCTCTGGTCCTAGACTCTCCCCTGAGGGGAAATACCCTCTCAGCATGTTCACAGTCAAGCCCCTTAACAACGTTTTTTTTAATCCATTTATGGAATGTAGGTTCCTATATGTTTCAATGAGATCACCTCACTCCTCTAAACTGCAGTGAGTCGAGTCCTTGTTTCACCTTTGTCCATAAGACAATCCCTTCAAACCAGGGATCATTCTAGTGAACCTTCTCGGAACTGCCGCCACTGAATTGATATCCTTCTTTGAACAAGGGGACCAAAAACCACTCACAGTACTCCAGATGTGGTCTCACCAGCACCTTGTACAGTTGCAGTAAGACTTTACGTCTCCTATACACAAACACCTTGAGATAAGGGCCAGCATTCCATTTACCTTCCTGATTACCTGCGATACTTGTGTGTGTGTGTGCTGGCTTTCCATCTGTGCTCCCCTACCCCCCATCCCATCCCCAGTCTCTCTCTGTTGCAGCTTTCTGCAGTTTTTCTGTACTTTTGTTCTCCCATCCAAATGAACAAGTTATACCTCATCATGTTCCATATGCCATCATTTTGCCCACTTACTTCAACAATCTCGCTTTAAACTGCTTGTATGTTCTCCACCTATCTTTGTGTTATCTACAAATCAGTCTACAGTAAATTGCTCCCATCTTCCAAGTCATTAATATAAATTGTAAACAGTTGTGTTCCATGTAGAACCCAACTGACTACAGATCGCTGAACTGAAAGAACCCCTTATCCCCATTTTGTCCCCATTAGCTAATTCTCTGTCCACACCAATATATAACCTCCAAAACCATGGGCTCTTATTTTATGACTTAAGCCTTTTTTTTAAAATACTTTTTCGAACACCTTCTGCACGCCCAAATACAACACATCTACCGGTTCTCCTCTATCTACTCTGGTTGAGACTTCCTCAAAAATTAACAAATTAATCAGAAAAGATTTCCTTCTCATGAAGTCATACTGACCCAGCTTGATTAGATTAAGATTTTCTGAAAGTTCTGCTATTACTTCCTTAATAATTGGTTTCAATATTTTTCCAACAACAGATATTAGGCTCATCACCTGCTTTTTGCCACCCTCTCTTTTCGAAGAGGGGTATCACATTGGTATTTTTCCAAACATCTGGAACTCCTACAGAATCCAGGGACATTTGGAAAATTACAACCAATGCGTCCACTATCTATGAAGCTACCTCTTTTAGGTAGCTCTTTTAGAATGCAAGCCATTAGGGCCAGAGGACCTATCTGCCTTTAGCTCCATTAGTTTGCCTACCACTACTTTTGTAGTTATGGTGGTATTTAATTCCTCCCCTTATTCTTTCGTATCAAAAGGATATTCAAAGTATCTTCCACCATAAAGACTGATGCAAAATATCTATGTAACGCTTCCTTGTTCCCCAAAACTGTCGTCCAACATTCATTTTCTAAGAGGCCTGTATTCACTTTGACCTCTCTGTCTCTCTCTTTCCCTTTTTATATATTTAAAGAAGCTCTTAATTGAGCAGATGCCAGAGTTGACTGGTGTGAGTCAGCTTGAGGAACAAAGAATCCCAACACAGTGGGGATATTAAGTTTGAGTGTGGGAGAAGGCTCATGTCGGTACAGCATTAACAATGAAGAGGAACCTGATTGAGGTGTCCAAAGTTATAAAGTCATGACATGGAGGTGCCAGTGTTGGACTGGGATGTACAAAATTAAAGATCACACAACACCAGGTTATAGTCCAGCAGGTTTATTTGGAATCACTAGCTTTCGGAGCACTGCTCCTTCATCAGGAAGCATTTTTAACTTTAAAGTTATAAAGGATAGACAGGAAGATACTTTCCCATTGAGTGGAAGAGTCAAGGACCAGGGCACAAAAGATAAGGAGTAGGCGGTTCAGAAGGGACCTAAGGAATAATATTTTCACTCATCGAGGGCGGTGGATATCTGGAACTCATTACCAATTTAGATGAGCCTTTAAAATGCCATAGCATTCAAGTCAATGGGCCATATGTTGGGAAATGGAATTCGGATAGATAGACGCTTGGTGGTCAGAATGGACACAATGGGCCAAAGGGTCTATCCTGTGCTGTGGAAAATCTATGACTCTAACAATGACTGTTACTATAAACAAATATACCTCCCCGATTTCTCAAATGCTGCAGGTTCTTCATGCTAAGGATTATGGGTAGGTGAGAAGCCATTGTAACTATCCTGACCGATATATGCTGGTGTTAGTATCCCATTTGTATTCATTTTTTTTCATTTACGAATGCAGTTAGCTAACGATGTAACAATGACCCAGATACAGAGAAACCTCGATTATACAGCATTAAATTATCCAAATATCTGATTATCCAGCAAGATCACAAGGTCCCGATGCTCGGCTAAACCATCTTATCCGGCATTCGATTATCCGGAATTCGATTAACTGAATGAAATACTACCCGCCCGTGTCCTTCAGATAATTGAGGTTCCTCTGTAATCTGATTTCAGTCATGTTGATTAAGGGATAAATATTACCCAGGACACTGGGGAGAATTCACCTTCCTCAAAAGAGTGCCATAGAATTATTTACAGCCATCTGAACAAGTATGTAAGACTTTGTGAAGATTTGTAGCTCAGGTTGAGGTTTTGGATGTAGGTTTGCTCACTGAGCTGGAAGGTTCATTTCCAGATGTTGCGTCACCCTACTAGGTAACATCTTCAGTGGGCCTCAGGCGAAGCAGTGCTGATAATTCCTGCTTTCTGTTTATATGTTTGGGTTTTTTTGGGTTGGTGATGTTATTTCCTGTGGTGAAGTCACTTCCTGTTCCTTTTCTCAGGGGTGGTAGATGGGGCTAACTCAATGTATTTGTTGATAGAGTTCCGGTTAGAACCCAAACATATAAATAGAAAGCAGGAATTATCAGCAGTGCTTCGTCTGAGGCTCACTGAAGATGATATCTAGTAGGGTGACAAAACATCTGGAAATGAACCTTTCAGCTCAGTGAGCAAATCTACATCCAAAAGTATGTGAGACCTTGTTTGAACATCTCATCTGCAAGAAGGCAGCTCTGACAATGCAGCACTCCCTCATGGTCACACTGGAGAGTTATTTGATGTTTGGGCACAACCTCTAGAGTCAGACTTCAGGTGTCAGTTCAGAGGCCACAGTTAACCTGTGGCAATGGTGAACAGAGTAAACTATCAACGAATAGTTTTAGTGAATCTCCTGGATTCTCCGCCTAATCACAGAGGCAGACACGCAGATTATCAAAGCATTTTTTTTTTAAATTCACTCACAGATCGCGGGTATCACTTCGGTCACATTAATTGGCCACACGGCAGTTAAGAGTCTGTAGGTCTGGATACATATGCAGGTCAAACCCGTTAAGGATGGTAGATGTTTGTTCTGAAAGGGCATTAGTGAAACAGATGGGCTTTTTTAACAACAATGACTAAGTGCTCACTATTAAGCTAGCTTTTAATTCCAGGCTTTTTTTTTAACTGAAATTCATTCATCAAAGTGGGATTCGAACATATTTCCCCAGATATTATCCTTGGGTTCTGGGTCACTAGCCACCACCTCACCCCAGATTCTAAGAAAGGTGATGTCCCACTGGGTCCACTGAAAAGTTTCAAGCAGGATGACGTTTGGAGTTGTTATAAATGGACAATACTTCAAGTCTCCAGCAACAATATCTTCACTTCAAAGATCCCAAATCAAATCATTAGAATCTGACTGTACATGACGAGGGCAGCACGTTGGCTCAGTGGTTAGCACTGCTGCCTCACAGTACTAGGGACCCAGGTTTGATTCCAGCCTCGGGTAACAGTCTGTATGTAGTTTGCACATTCTCCCCATGTCTGCATGGGTTTCCTCCAGGTGCTCCGGTTTCCTTCCAAAGACCAAAGATGTGCAGGTTAGGTGGATTGGCCATGTTAAATTGCCCCATAGTGTCCAGGGATGTGCAGGCTAAGTGGATTAGCCGTGGGTAATGCAGGGTTACAGGGATAGGGTATGGGAGGTGAGTCTGGTGCAATGCTGTTTGGAAGGTCAGTGTGAACTCGATGGGCCAACTGGCCCGCTTCCATACTGTAAGGATTCTATGATTCAGGCCATCATGTCTATGCCAGCTCTTTGGAAGAACATTTCTATTAAATTGCTCCTTAACCTGTCTCTGGACCAAGGAGAACACACCCAGCTTCTTCATTCCTTCCACAAAACTAAAGTCCCTCAAAGCTGGTCCCATTCAAGTGAGTTTCTTCTGCACCTTTTCCAAAGCTGCAATATTCTTCCTAAAATATAATTCTTGGAATTGAATATAACACTTGAGCTGAGGCCTAGCATAGAATTTTTGCATGATATCCATGCTTTTGTACTCATGGCCTCAAGTTAGAAATACAATTTTAACACGTAATGTCTATGCTGATTATGATGAATTCTTCCGTACAACTCACAATTTATCTCTTTATTGATAACACATCCTGTAGTCAATGGCAATATACTGCCCACTCACCAGAAACATGCAGATTATACAAATTAAAATGTCAGGAAATTTCTCTTTACCATAAAGTATAGTATACTGAGCTAAATCTCACTTGCACTCACATGATCAGTCTTTCCATAATATTCCAGTATGGAAGGCAGCAGCGGTAAGATGAGAGTAAACCCAAGCAGATCAATGAGAAGCATCAAGAAAACAATAGTGATGATGTGCGAGGACCCATCATGGCTGCTGGCTTCAGTCTTGGCCTCATTACTTTCTTGACCACTGCTGTGCTGCTCTCTTCTCTCCATGGTTTACAACAGTCTGTCTAAAAGGAAGCAAGAAGCACAATTATTTCTTTTCTCTCTCCCCCACTCCTTACTGTTTCCAATTTCACTTTCCCTCAGGGTCTAAAAGGGAGGAGGGAAATAGACGTAAACTACTGAGTCATTGTGTATTGAATTCCTTCTGCCAAATCCGGCAGAGATGTATTTGCATATCCTCGAACCTCATTTACTGCATCCAGTGCTCTTGATGTGGTCTCCTCTATATCGGACAGACTGCGCACAAACTCACTGAACAGTTCAGGGACCATCTCTGGTATGTACGCACCAACCAATCCCACCTTCCGGTGGCCATCCACTTCAACTTCCCCTTCCCCTCTCCCGATGACATGTCCATCCTGGGCCTCCTCCACTGCCTAAACAAGGCCACCCGCAAACTGGAGGAGGGACACCTCATCTTCCACCTCGGGAGCATACAACCACATGGCCTCAACATTGAATTCACAAGTTTCCAAATTTCCCCACACCCCACGCCATCCCAGATCCAACCCTCTGACTTGGCACTGCCCTCTTGACCTGACCTACCTGTCCATCTTCCTTCCCATCTATCCACTCCACCCTCCCCATCAACCTGGTACAATCACCTCCTACCTGCATCCGCCTATCGCCATCCCACCTACCATTCCCCCACTTCCACCCCCATACTTATTTCTCAGCCTCCTTCCCTCTCCCCAGTCCTGATGAAGGCTCCTGACTGAACGTCACTTCTCCTGCTCCTCAGATGCTGCCTGACCTGCTTTTTCCGACGCCACACTCTATCTACTGACTCTCCAGCATCTGCAGTCCTCACTATCTCCTACTTCCTTCTGCAACACCCAATAAGAATCTGACAACACTTTCACACATTACAAGTTTGAACTACTTGCGCAACAAATGACCCAGCTGAACTTAAACTTAAGCACATCATTATCACATCATTAACTTATGGATGGAGAGCCTTTCAGTTCAGAGACAGTTCACTGCAATGATGCCCAGAGGGGGGGGGGATTAATCACGAAAAGATTGAACAGGTTTGGCCTCTACTCACTGTAGTTTAGAAGAATGAGATGCGATTTCATTGAAACATATCAGGTTCTTAAGGAGCTTGACAGAGTAAATGTTGAAAGGATGTTTCCCCTCGTGGGAGAGTCTAGGGCCAGAGGGCACAGTCTCAGAATAAAGGGGCACCAATTTAAGATTGAGATGAGGAGGACTTTCTTCTCTGAGTGTGGAGAGTCTCCTGGAACTTCTTGCCAAAGAGAGCTGGGGGGGGTGGGGGCAGGGAGATTTTATGTATATTTAAGGTTGAGATAGATTCTTGATCAGCAGAAGAATTAAGAGTTACAGGGAAAATGCAGAAAAGTGGCAGTGAGGAATGATGGATCAGCAGAATGGTCCAGCAGGCTCAAGGGGCTGAATGGCCTAACGCGTTTGTATTTCTTACAGTCTTATCGTTTTAAATCTAGGCTGCACTGTGACAGGGACTGTCTTTTAAGTGACACATGAAACCAAGGCCACGTCCGCTCTCTGAGGTGGACGTAAAAGATTACACAGGATCCATGCAATGTGGAAAGATGCTGTTCAGCCCATCGTGTCTGTGCTGGGTCTCCAGATGGGCAATTCACTTGGTTCCATTCTCCCACTTTCTCCTTGTAACCCTGCACATTCCTCCTTTTCAGATAACAGTCTGACTCCCTATTGAATCCTGCAATGGATATGCCTCCATCACACCTATTGATCTATAAGTGATCATTGACCAATAATGATCCCTCACCCAACACCAATGAAAACAGGTCATTATCTCAATGCTTTTTGTGAGATCTTGCTGTCAACAAAATGGCTGCCACATTTCCTACAACAATAGTGACTGTACCACTGTATGTACGTTTGTGGCAGTGAAGGTGTTCTGGGGCAGCTTAAGGTTATGAAAGGTGCTATATAAATGCAAGGTAAATATTTTGTCCAGAGTGCTGCGTGAGTCAGATTGGTTGTGGTGGTGGAGGTTCAGTGGTGGTGGGGTTGGAGGGGTATGTTGTTGGAATAAATATGTATCAAATTTTGTTTTTGCCAGCATATTATGAATTGGCACTCTCAATAAACCGGCAGAAGTTATATATCTCAAATACTGTGAAGGTTGCTGTATTATTCTGTCCAACTACTAGAGAATTTTAATTTGTTTACCTTTATTTTTTTTTAGATTAGATTAGATTACATTACAGTGTGGAAACAGGCCCTTCGGCCCAACAAGTCCACACCGACCCGCCGAAGCGAAACCCACCCATACCCCTACATTTTACGCCTTACCTAACACTACGGGCAATTTAGCATGGCCAATTCACCTGACCCTGCACATCTTTGGACTGTGGGAGGAAACCGGAGCACCCGGAGGAAACCCACGCAGACAACGTGCAAACTCCACACAGTCAGTCGCCTGAGGCGGGAATTGAACCCGGGTCTCAGGCGCTGTGAGGCAGCAGTGCTAACCACTGTGCCACCGTGCCGCCCAGGGCTGGAGGATTTGAGCTATAGAGAGAGGCTGAACAGGCTGGGGCTGTTCAATCAAATTGCCACACGAAATATCAACAGTTGATTCAATTTTGATTTAATTTCTCCTCAAATATAACGATCTCCGAATAGTCATAGAGTCATAGAGATGTACAGCACGGAAACAGACCCTTCAGTCCAACTCATCCATGCCAGCCAAGTATCCTAACCTAATCTAGTCCCATTTGCCAGCACTTGGCCCATATCCCTCTAAACCCTTCCTATTCATAGACCCATCCAGACGCCTTTTAAATGCTGCAATTATACCAGCTTCCACCATTTCCTCTGGCAGCTCATTCCATATATGCACCACCCTCTGCGTGAAAAAGTTGCCTCTTAGGTCCCTTTTATATCTTTTCCTTCTCACCTTAAATCTGTGCCCTCTAATTCTGGACTTCCCTACCTCAGGGAAAAAAACCTTGCCTACTTATCGTTTCCATGCCCTTCATGATTTTGTAAACCTCTATAAGGTCAGCCCTCAGCCTCCAACTCTCCAGGGAAAACAGCCCCAGCCTGTTCAGTCTCTCTCTATAGCTCAAATCCTCCAGCCCTGGCAACACCCTGGGAAATCTTTTCTGAACCCTTTCAGGTTTCCAATAGGAAGGAGACCAGAACTCCATGCAATATTGCAAAAGTGACCTCACCCATATCCTCTACTGCTGCAACATGACCTCCCAACTCAATACTCGGACTAATAAAGGAAAGCCGTCTTCACTATCCTATCTACCTGCGACTCTACTTTCAAGGAGCTATGAACCTGTACTCCAAGGTCTCTTTGTTCAGCAACACTCCCCAGGACCTTACCATTAAGTGTATAAGTCCTGCTATGATTTGCTTTTCAAAATCAGCATCTCACATTTAGGCTCTCTACTGTTAAGTTTTTTGCCCGGCGAGGTTGCATTATTGTTTTTGCTGTAAATAAAGTATAACAGTGAGGTGTATATCTCCTGCATTACGTTTCTATTACTTAGTGTGAGATTTTACATTAATTATATGGACCACTTGATTATCTGGAATATTTGGGTGCTGGTTAATAAAATGTTTGCTGTATAATCATAATAAATTAAAGCTGGGAAGTAATTCAGGGGAGATGTCAGGGAGCTCAGTTCTTTATAGTAGACGCATGAAATATTCTCCCCTAGGAAGCAGCGGATGCTGCAGGGTCAATCAAACATTTAACACTGAGAATAAAGAGTCTTTGTTGGGCAAGCCAGGTATTTTGAGTTAAAATACTTGTTCCAATTGGAACGTGCTGGAGGGACTGAATGGCCTCTGTTCTGTTCCTATGTTCCCAGGCTCTTTCTTTTATTATGCCCCCCAGATGCAAAATAACTTCTACATAATGGTTAACCAGCTATGAATTAATCAATTCTCCACGTGGCACTGTTGCTTATACTTCGACATCACGTCATGGCGTACTGTCTCCGATATCCGAGGATGTGAAATGTCTCGGGTTTATGACAAATCATTCCTCCTTAACCCTCTCACCAAGACTAGCCACCCCGCTCCCCCCTCTCCCACCCAGGACACTCACAACATTCCCTGCCCTGTGAAATCTGGGAATCTTTATTTTGGTTGCCATCAAAACCAATTTTTCTGGGAGGAGAAATTGTTAAAGGCTGTAAAGCATAAGGGTTTAATGCAATGCTAAGTTTTACCTGACAGGCATGGGATACAAATGCAGAGTGTTAATGCTAACTTTGTACAGACGACTGGTTGTGCTACAGTGAGACTATAGTCTCCAGTTTAGGCTGCCTCACCTTAAGAAAAATGTCAAGGCCAAGGAGTGGCTGAGAAAGGGAATGACTCAGATGATACCCACAGAGATGAATTTTAGTTATGAGGAGAGACTGGAGTAACTGAATTTTTTTTTCTCAGTGGAGTAGAAGGTGATTAGGTGAAAATTGATGGAAAATTTCAAACCTTTGACAGATTTATCACAATCTTTTAAATGATGATGAATAGGGGCAATTGGGCATGAATTTAAGATTGTCACCAGCACCTCGAAAGACAGAAAAGTTTTGTATAGAGAGCCTTAGGATATGGGGTGTGCTTCAAGGAACAGGAAACAAACAGAATCTATTCACAGCTTTTAAGAGAGATAAATATTTCAAGAAGTAGGGCAGTGTGACAGGGTTAACAGCATGGGTCTGAAAGAGAGGTGGCATAGGTATGGTGACTCAATGGTATCCTTCGGCACAATGCATTAAAAAGAAGAAAATATATTTCAAATCAGCCTGCTGAGACATAATTCAACACAGGCTCAGGGCAGGTCGGACTTGAACCCGAGCTCTTGGCCTAGTAGTGAGACACATTATCACAGTACCACAACAGCACTCACACATTATGCATTTAATGCTCTCCTAATGAGGCCATAATTGTCTGGCACTGGTTTGTGTCAATGATTGAGTGATTTCTCTCCACCCAAGAATGCAGGGTTTGGAACACAATAAGAGCACTCCTCCACCCTTTATAGCAATGGACAATGAGAGTACCTTTTTTTAAAAAAAAGAACTGGTTTAAAATAAGGGGTTGCCCATTTAGATGTGAGGGGAATGTTTTTTTCCTGAGGGCAGCAAGTCTTTGGAATTCTCTTCCTCAGACGATAGCAGAAACAGACTCTGAATAATTAAGGCAGCAGTAGAGATTATTGATATGTATGGGGGTAAAAGGTCATCGTGAGTGGGCAGGAAATGTGGATTAGAGGTGACAATCAGATCGGTCATGATCTTATTAAATGGGGGAACAGACTTGAAGGGGCTCAATGACCTACTCCCGCTAATTCGCATGCTCTACCAACATATTGTATTAGTTTGAAAGAATACTGAGCCTTGTAGATAAAGGGATGTCATAGAACTTTACAACTGAGGAAGCTAGTTGACCCACCAGTATTTCACCTGCAATTAGGGAGAAAGAGAGTCCAGGTCAAGTGAAGAGACAGCATGAACCGCAAGGGGTGGTGTCAGCAAAAGGAAGATGGAGGAACTGTAAGAACAATATGATGCCATTAAATCCAAGTCACTGGCACCAAGTAACACGGCCAGATTGTCAAACGTCAGAACCAAAACACAGAGTATGGCAGAACCAGGCTTACTTCTAGCTCATATGTATCACGTCACCCAGGTTATGTTCATCCAAGTAACACAGAAACATAGAAAAATAAGAACTAGAGTAGGCCATTTGGCCCCTCAAGCCTACTCTGTTGTTCATTTTGATCACGGTTGATCATCCAACTCAGTAGCCAGTTCCCACTTTCTCCCAGTAACCCTGTTCCCCCATGCAGGACCAACTCGAACAAGGGGCATTGATATAGAGTGAGAGGAGGTAAATTCAAAGCTGAGATTAGGAGAAACTATTTCTCTTGGGAGAGTAGTGAATATGTGGGACTCACTGCCCCAGAGTGCAGTGTAGGCAGAATAATCAACAGACTCTACAAAGAAATAGAGATGTTTCTCATGAAAGGCAGGATAAAGAGCTGCTTGAGTCCTGCTCACAGAACCTGGTAGAGCCCCACAGACTGGGGCTCTGCTGGATTCCTGCTCATAGGGAGCCTGCTGGAGCCCTACAAACTGGGAACCTGCTGGATTCCTGCTCATAGCGAGCCTGCTGGAACCCCACAGACGGGGAACCTGCTGGATTCTTGCTCATAGGGAGCCTGCTGAAACCCTACAGACTGGGAACCTGCTGGATTCCTGCTCATAGGGAGCCTGTTGGAACCCTACAAACTGGGAACCTGCTGGATTCCTGCTCATAGGGAGCCTGTTGGAACCCTACAAACTGGGAACCTGCTGGATTCCTGCTCATAGGGAGCCTGTTGGAACCCTACAAACTGGGAACCTGCTGGATTCCTGCTCATAGCGAGCCTGCTGGAACCCCACAGACGGGGAACCTGCTGGATTCTTGCTCATAGGGAGCCTGCTGAAACCCTACAGACTGGGAACCTGCTGGATTCCTGCTCATAGGGAGCCTGTTGGAACCCTACAAACTGGGAACCTGCTGGATTCCTGCTCATTTGGGAGCCTGCTGGAACCCCACAGACGGGGAACCTGCTGGGTTCCTGCTCATTTGGGAGCCTGCTGGAACCCCACAGACTGGGAACCTGCAGCACCCCTGCAGACAGGAGCCTGCTGGAGCCCCACAGACTGGGAGCTGTCCCCGGGGAGCTGCTGTGCGGCTGGAGCCTGGGGGATGCGGCTGCCCCGCTGTCTCTACCTGTTCTCGGCTTTCCCCCCCCGCCCCGGGGACTGGGCGAAGCTCCTGCCCTCGACCCTCCAGCTGCAAACTCCTGGCTCGCTCGCTTGGTCTCTGGCTCCCAGTCGAATTGAGTTTGTTTTCCGAGGGTTTTATTTTCTCTGCCCTGGAATCTGAAGAGGAAATGAGGAAGCAGTGTCAAATTTCACCCTTGCTGCACAAAATACTCTGAACGCATGCGTTTGACTGCTCTGCGCGTTCCCAACCAGATGGACTGTGTTTGAAAAATCTCAATGCACTGTTTTTTTTTATTATAGCTGTTTGTTTGGAAAAGACAGATTTTGGATTGAATACAGATTTGGGAGTAATTTTGCAAAAAATGTAACTCGACTGGGTACACTATGTTAAACATTAGTCAGGCTAAACCGAGAGCACTCTGTGCTTTCCTGGTTGCTACACTCGAGACAGGATGTGATAATTATATGAGAGAGGCAAAGCAAAATTATAGAAAGATAGCAAATATGAACAGTCGGCTATTGGGCGTTTCAAACCTGCTTTCCATTCAATATGATCATCCAACTCAGCCCTGTTCCTGCTTTCGCCTCAGACCTTCTGATCCCCTTAGCCCCTTGGAACCAATATCTAACTCCTTCCCGAAAACATTCAATGAGTTGGTCTCAACCACTTTCTGTAACAGAGAATTCCACAGGCTCCCCACTGTCTGGGTGAAGGAATTTCTCCTCATCTCAGTCCCAAATGGCCTCCCTTGTATCCTCAGACTGTGACCCCTGGTTCTGGACTGCCCAGTCATCAGGAACATTAGAACATAGAACAATACAGCACAGAACAGGCCCTTCGGCCCACGATGTTGTGCCGAACATTTGTCCTAGCTTAAGCACCCATCCATGTACCTGTCCAATTGCTGCTTAAACGTCACCAAAGATTCTGACTCTACCACTCCCACAGGCAGCGCATTCCATGCCCCCACCACTCTCTGGGTAAAGAACCCACCCCTGACATCTCCCCTATACCTTCCACCCTTCACCTTAAATTTATGTCCCCTTGTAACACTCTGTTGTACCCAGGGAAAAAGTTTCTGACTGTCTACTCGATCTATTCCTCTGATCATCTTATAAACCTCGATCAAGTCACCCCTCATCCTTC
>NC_057711.1:10688512-10696869 GCF_004010195.1 Chiloscyllium plagiosum | reverse complement strand
CCTTCTTACGAGCTCTATCCACCTGAGTGGCAACTTTCAAAGACCTATGAACATAGACCCCAAGATCTCTCTGTTCCTCCACCTCACTAAGAACCCTATCGTTAACCCTGTATTCCGCATTCTTATTTGTCTTTCCAAAATGGACAACCTCACACTTGGCAGGGTTGAACTCCATCTGCCACTCTTCAGCCCAGCTCTGCATCATATCCAAGTCCCTTTGCAGCCGACAAGAGCCCTCCTCACTATCCACAACTCCACCAATCTTCGTATCATCTGCAAATTTACTGACCCACCCTTCGACTCCCTCATCCAAGTCATTAATAAAAATTACGAACAGCAGAGGACCCAGAACTGATCCCTGCGGAACTCCACTTGTAACTGGTCTAACAGGGAAGGCAGTTGAACTCAGGGCTTGGTTAGGAACATGGGACTGGGATATCATAGCAATTACAGAAACATTGCTCAGGGATGGACAGGAGTGGCAGCTTAATATTCCAGGATACAAATGTTATAGGAGGGATAGAAAAGGGGGCAAGAAAGGAGGATTCTGAAGACACGGTCCGAGACATCTCGGACCCTGGCACCCGGGAGGCAACAAACCATCCGAGAGTCTCACCCATGCCCACAGAATCGCCTGTCCGTCCCTCTAACATTCATCTTGCATTTAACCCGTCTAGTCATAGATTTGTACAGCATGGAAACAGGCCCTTCAGTTCAACTCATCCATGCTGGCCAGATATCCAAAATAAACCTATTCCCATTTGCCAGCATTTGGCCCATATCCCTCCAAACCCTTCCTATTCATATATCCACCCAGATGCCTTTGGCCTATGTATCGAGCCACTGGAGATGGGGGAGATACTAAACATGTACTGTGGAGAAGGACATGGAAGATATAGAATGTAGGAAAATAGATGGTGACATCTTGAAAATTGTCCATTTTACAGAGGTGGTGGTGTTGGATGCTTGAAACGCATAAAAGTGGATAAATCCTCAGGACCTGTACAGTGTACCTGAGAACTCTGTGTGAAGCTGGAGAAGTGATTGCTGGGTCCCTTGCTGAGATATTTGTATCACTGATAGTCACAGGTGAGGTGCCAGAAGACTGGAGGTTTGCTAACATGATGCCACTATTTAAGAAAGGTGACAAGGAAAAGCCAGGGAACTATAGACCGGTGAGTCTGACATCGGCTGTGGGCAAGTTGTTGGAGGGAATCCTAAGGGACAGGATGTACATGTATTTGGAAAGGCAAGGACTGATTAGGGATAGTCAACTTGGCTTTGTACATGGGAAATCATGTCTCACAAACTTGATTGAGTTTTTTGAAGAAGTAACAAACAGGATTTGTGAGGGCAGAGCAGTGGATGTGATCTACATGGACTTCAGTAAGGCGTTTGACAAGGTTCCTCATGGGATACTAGTTTGCAATGTTAGATATTATGGAATACAGGGAGAACTAGCCATTTGGATACAGACCTGCCTCAAAGGTAGAAGACTGAGGGTGGTGGTGGAGAGTTGTTTTTCAGACTGGAGGCCTGTGACCAGTGGAGTACCACAAGTATCGGTGCTGGGTCCACTACTTTTCATCATTTATATAAATGATTTGAAAATGAACATAGGAGGTATGGTTAGTAAGTTTGCAGATTACACCAAAATTGAAGGTGCCTTGGACATTGAAGTACACTGGGATCTTGATCAGATGGGCCAATGTTTTGAGGAGTGGCAGATGGTGTTTAATTTAGATAAATGTGAGGTGCTGCATTTTGGAAAAGCAAATCGGAGCAGGACTTATATACTTAATGGTAAGGTCTGAGGGAGTGTTGCTGAACAAAGAGACCTTGGAGTGCAGGTTCATAGTTTCTTGAAAGTGGAGTAGCAGGTAGATAGGATAATGAAGAAGGTATTTGGCATGCTTTCCTTTATTGGTCAGAACATTGAGTACAGGAGTTGGGAGGTCATGTTACAGCTACATGGAATATTACGTGCAATTCTGGTCTCTTTCCTATCAAAAAGATGTTGTGAAACTTGAAAGGGTTCAGAAAAAATTTCCAAGGATGTTACGGAGAGTGTGTTGCTGGAAAAGCATAGCAGGTCAGGCAGCATCCCAGGAGCAGGCGAATCGATATTTCGGGCATAATCCCTTTATCAGGAATCAGATGAAGGGCTTATGCCCGAAACATCAATTCTCCTGCCCCTCGGATGCTGCCTGACCTGCTGTGCTTTTCCAGCAACACACTTTCGACTCTGATCTCCAGCATCTGCAGTCCTCACTTTCTCCTCCTCCTTTAAAGGATGTTGCCAGGGTTGGAGGATTTGAGCTATAGGGAGAGGTTGAATAGGCTGGGGCTGTTTTCCCTGGATCGTTGGAGGCTGAGGGGTGACCTTATAGAGAGTTATAATATCATGAGGGGCATGGATAGGATAAATAGACAAAGTCTTTTCCCTGGGATGGGGGAGTCCGGAACTAGAGGGCATGGGTTTAGGGTGAGGGAGAAAGATATAACATGGACCTAAGGGGCCAATTTTTCACATAGAGGGTGGTACGTGTATGGAATGAGCTACCAGAGGAAGTGGTACAATTGCAGCATTTAAAAGACATCTGGATGGGTATATTAATGGGTTTAAAGGCATATGGGCCAGGTGCTGGTAAATGGGAGATTAGGTTTGGATATCTGGTCGGCATGAACTCATTCGACAGAAGGGTCTGTTTCCATGCTGTATTTCTCTATGACTGTGTGAAATGTTGTACCGACCTCCACCGCTCCTGCTGGCAGCTCATTCCATACATGCACCACCCTCTGTGTGAAAAAGTTGCCTTTAAGTCCTTTTTTAAAAGCTTAGCCCTCTCACCTTAAATCTAGGCTCTCTAGTTTTGGATTTCCCTACCCTGGGAAATTGCTATGATATCCCAGTCCCATGTTCCTAACCAAGCCCTGAGTTCAACTGCCTTCCCTACCCTTGGCTATGCACCCCATCCATGCCCTTGGCTATGCACCCCATCCATGCCCCTGATGAATTTATAAACTTATATAATGTCACCCCTCAGCCTCTGACGCTCCAAGGAAAAAAGCCCCAGCTTATTCAGTTAGAATTGTATGGATTTCTGCGGGAACTCTCGCATTCTTCTGAACTCCAGTGAATACAATCCTAATCAATTTAATTTCTCTTTATATATGAGTTCTACCATGTCGAGAATCAGTCTGAAAAACCTTCATTGCACTCCCACTAGAGTCAGAACATCCTTCCTCAGATAAGGAGACCAAAACTGACAGAATCTTGCCGAGCCTGGAGCGGTTCAGCTATGAAGACAGCCTAGATAGGCTGGAATTGTTTTCCCGAGAGCAGAGAAAGTTAAGGGGCATCTGTATTTACAGGGGTATGGATACCTTTGCTCATAGTGGAGAGGTCAATAATCAGGGGCATTGCTTTAAGATGAGCAGCAGGAGGTTTATCGAGGATTTAAGAAAATATACTTTCACCCGGATGGTGGGAGGTATTTCAAATTCACTACAAGGGTGTTAAAGGTGAGAACCCTTACAACATTTAAAAAGTATTTAGATGCACACTTGAAATGCCATAACATGCAAAGCTACAGACAAAATGCTGGAAGAGGGCACTGGAATAGATAAGTACTTGATAAATATCAGGGAATTTTTTTTAGATTAGATTAGATTCCCTATAATGTGGAAACAGGCCCTTCGGCCCAACCAGTCCACACCGACCCTCCAAAGAGTAACCCACCCAGACCCATTTCCCTGACTAATACACCTAACACTATGAGCAATTTAGCATGGCCAATTCACCTGACTTGCACATCTTTAGACTGTGGGGGGAAACTGGAGTACCTGGAGGAAACCTGAGGAAGGATGTTCTGACTCTAGTGGGAGTGCAATGAAGGTTTTTCAGACTGATTCTCGACACGGTAGAACTCATGTATAAAGAGGAATTAAATTGGTTAAGATTGTATTCACTGGAGTTCAGAAGAATGCGGGAGATCCCGCAGAAACCCATAAAATTATAACTGAATAAGCTGGGGCTTTTTTCCTTGGAACGTCAGAGGCTGAGGGGTGACATGAATATGATGGGTTGAAGGGCTTCTTTCTGTGCTATAAAACTCTAGGACTCTAATGTGTGGGATTACAATGAATGCAGTCGATTTAATTAAAACTCTTTCATACACTTTCTGTGCATTTTGATTTTCCTTTCAGTAAAAGGAAAAACCTCACAAGGCTGGGAGTCACCAAGTTACCCAGAATTAGCAGCACGGGAACAGGTCACTGGATCTGACTGCTCTAGGCCTCCACACATCCCAAAGAGGAGTCACACTGGACTCAAATTATTTTTTTCCTCTCTGTGCAATTATTTTATACTTATTCATGGGATGTGGGTGTCACTGGCTAGGCCAGGATTTATTATCCATCCTAACTGCCCTTAAGATGGTGGTGATAAACTGGAACAGCTGCATTCTGTTTAACATACAGACATCCACAGTGCTGTTCAGGAGGGAGTTCGGCATTTTGACCCAGTGACAATGAGTCAAAGGAATGGTGATACAATCCCAAATTAAAATATGTGTCACTTGTAGGGGGTACTTGCAACTGGTGGTGTTTCCATGCCCTTGCAACCCTTGTCCTCTTAGAGATCCTGGGTTTGGAACATGCTGTCGAAGGGGTCTTGGAGGGTTACTGCAGTGCATCTTGTAGATGGTGCTGCCATTCTGAGTCAGTGGAGAAGGAAGTGACTGTTAAAGATGACGGATGAGGTGCCCATCGAGGGGCTATTTTGTCCTGGATAGTGCCAGACCTGTTGAGTTTCTTCTGCACTTTATTTCATTCCTTTTCATTTTGTCCAAACAGTTTATTATCCTCTTCCGTCATGCGTCTATCAAGCTTTCCTTTAAATCATCCCAATTTACCCCCGTACAAGCAAGCTGGCTTCATAGAGTCCCTACAACGTGGAAGCAGGCCATTCAGCCCATCACATCCATACTGACCCTCCAAAGAGCATCCCACTCAGCCACACACTATCCCCATTTCTGGCACCATCCTAGGTACAAAGATACCTGGTGCAAAATCTTACATATAAATTAGAAAAATAAAAAATAAAAGTAAAAGTTCAGCATTACAGTCCTAAAGATCTAAAGCAAGGAGTCCAAGCTGGGCTTCACCTTGAAGCTAGGAGTCTGCATTGGGCTTTGAGGTGGGAGTCCATGCTGTGCTTCCTCGAGGCTGGGAGTCTGCACTGGGCTTCCTCATACGTACAACACAGTTCAAAATACGTACAACACAGATGGCCTCCTTCTTCAAGGACCCCTCACTTTCTCCTGGGCTTCCTCAAGGCTGGGAGTCCCTCAAATCTGTGCTGGCTCAACTCTTCACCACTGATGCTATCCGAGGATTGGAGTTAAGTAAAGAGAAAAATGAAAGAAGACAAAGAAACAAAAACATGAAAAGAGAAAAAAGGAAAGAAACCGACAGTGTGGACGGAATCTGGCTTAGGAACCTCACTCCACCACCATCTTAGCTGTAGCTATCTTGCTGTAGAATTTAGTCAAGGTGGCCTCAAAGAGCTTATAGTCAATAAAATACATTTTAAAGAACAATACAACACAGGAACAGGCCCTTCAGCCCACCAAGGCTCGTTAACACAAGATGCCTTTCGAAACTAAAAACTTACTACCTCACCCTGATCTGTATTCCTCTATTCACTGGCTACTCATGTCCCTGTCAAGATGCCTCTTAAACGTTGCACCTGCTTCCACCACCTCCTCTGGCAGCCCATTCCAGGAACTTACCACCCTCTGTGTAAAAATCTTGCCTCTCCTTTAAACATTCCTCCTTTTACCTTAAACTTATGTCTCTAAGTAATAGACATTTCTACCCTGGGAAAAATCGCCAACTATCCACGTCTCTCATAATTTATAAACTTCTATCAGGTTTCCCCTCATCCTTCAATGTTCAACTGAAAACAAACAAAATTTGTCCAATCTTTCCACATAGCTAATACCTTTCAACCAGACCATTTCTGTCTCCTCTCCAAATCCTCAACATTCTTCTGGTCATATGGCATCCAGAACTGTATGCAATATTCCAAATGAGGCCTAATCAAAGTTTTATACACCTGCAACATGACCTGCCAGTTTTTATACTCTATGCCCTGACTCATGAAGGCAAGCATGCCAGATACCTTCTTGACCACCTTACTCACTTGTGTTGCCACTTTCAAGGAAGTGTGGATCTACATGCCTATATCTTTCTGTATATTGATGCTGCTCAAGGTTCTGCCATTTACTTGATTATCCGAATGACACGGGTGGGGAGAATTTCGATTGGTTAATTGAATGCCAGATAACATAGGTTAACCAAGCATCGGGAACTTTGCGATCTTGCCGGATAATCGGAAATTTGGATAATCAAATGCAGGATAATCGAGGTTTCTCTGTACTTTCCAAAATGCATCACTTTGTCCCAATTAAACCCCATCTGCCATTTCTCTGCACAACTGTCCAGCCTACTTATATCATGCTGTCCCCTCCGGTAGCACTCCTCACTATCCAGAGCTTCCCCCAATCTTTGTATCATCCACAAACTTATTAATTAGACCACCTCTATTCTCCTCCAAATAATTTATGTACATTACAAACAACAGGGTTCCCAGCATTGATTCCTGCAGAACACTGCTTGTCACAGGCCTCCAGTCAAAAAAACACCCTTCCACCTCTACTCTGTCTTCTATGGCAAAACCAGTTCTATATTCATCTTACTCGCTCACTGTGAATCCCATGTGACTTTACCTTCTAAATCAGCCTGCCATGAGGGGCCTTGTCAAAGATTTTGTTAAATTCCATACAGACAACATCCATCGCCATGCCCTCATCAATCATCTTTGTCACATCTACAAAAACCTCAATCAGGTTTGTGTGACATGACCTTCCCTGCACAAAGCCATGTTGTCTATCACTGATAAGTTCATATATTTCTAAATGTGAGGGATCTTCTCCAATAGTTTTGCTACCTGTAATTTCCTGGATTATCTCTGTTGCCCTTCTTAAACAAAAGAATAATGTTTAAGTTGTCATTATAGAAAATATCATGGGAATTTGAGCTGAGCAAGCTCACACAAACAGCAATGTGATAAAAACCTGACCACCTGTTTTACACTGACAAAATGTTTCTGTTTTTTCCTCCCAAACTCTTTTTTTTCCTCTCTCATATTCATCACACCTAATCATTTCATGATTCTGTTTTGTTCAAGTGGATCATTAAAATCTTTAAATCAAAATGCAACAATTTTGAGGGAGGATTGAACACATGAATTTTGAAATACCTCCAACAGTTCTCTAAATCTGGCCTCTTGCACCTCTGATTCTATTTGTTGCAGGATCTAGGTCCTAGGTAATAAATTCCCTTTTAATCTACTTTTGACTAAGATTCTGGTCATCATTAATTCATCAAGTCTCCCTCAATAGCACCTTCCAAACTAGTACCAACAAGAGGGAGAAGGACAGCACATGCATGGGAACACCATCACCTACAATTTCCCCTCCAAGCCACACACCACCCTGACTTGGAAATACATCACTGTTCCTTCACAGTTGCTGGGTCAAAACCTGGAATTCCCTCCCTAACAACATTGTGGGTCTACCCAAGGCACTTGAACTGCAGCAGTTCAGGAAGGCAGCTCACCACAAACTTCTCAAGGGGGACAACTAACAAGGGGCAGCCCCTTAAGCCACACCTATGCGGGAGAATATATATAAAAAAACTATTTAACCATCTTATATAACTGAATTTCAATAGTGTGTGATAATGCTCCGAGTAAGTGCGTTTTTGGATGTTTTACTGAAGTTAAAGGTGTTTTATATAAAGATTAAGTTATTGTTGCTCTACATGTGAGGAACTCAGACCAAGGCAGCCAACAGCTTCAGGCGTGCCAGCATTAAAGATGGCGGCCCTCCAATCGGCACAGCCAGCGAGCGGAAATACTTGGCGCGGTGACGTAAGGTCGCGCTGGGGTTGGGACCTTTGACACGAGGCCGGTCTGGGCCTGGCGCGTGGTGGGACGTTGTCGGTCTCCGGGAGTGGGCTGTCTCCTTGGAAACGGTGAGTGTATGTATATATATGTATATGTATGTATGTATGTACGTATGACGGGCTGAGGGAGCAGGCAGTGCCCCGTGTGTGAAACCATCCCCCCACCTCAGCCCCAGCCCCAGCCCCAGCACACCGGGTCCGGGACAGAACCCCCTCCCACCCCCCGCCCCCGCGGCAATCACACCCTCCCCCCACTCCCCACCACATATTCTCAACCCTACACCCACGAAACTCCACCAACACTTTTCAAACCTTCCCACAAC
>NC_057711.1:10683994-10687810 GCF_004010195.1 Chiloscyllium plagiosum | reverse complement strand
TCTACATTCACCCCCACCAACCCTCATCACCATCTCCACTCCCACCCCATTGCTCCTGTTCTCCTATTTCCACATTTCTCCACCTCTCCCCTCACTCTCCATCCCCTCCTGCCTCATGCCAGTTTTCACCATCTCACCCCACCTCCACCCCTCGAACGACCATTATCCTCCATTGCCAGCTTCAATGAACTCTCACCCCTATCGTCCCCTCAGACATGCTCTCCTCACTCCGGCTTTCACCTGACTGCGTTAGAGACAAGGAGAAAAGTGAGAACTGCAGATGCTGGAGATCAGAGTCGAGAGTGTGTTGCTGGAAAAGCACAGTAAGTTAGGCAGCATCCGAGGAGCAGGAGAATCAACATTTCAGGCCGGATTCCTGAAGAAGGGCTCTGGCCCGAAACATCAATTCTCCTGCACCTCGGACCTGCCTGACCTGCTGTGCTTTTTCAGCAACACACTCTTGACTGTGTTAGAAACAAAAAAACTACAGATGCTGCAATCCAAAGGAGGCTTGGGAGAACACAGCAGGCCAGGCAGCATCAGGAGGTGGAGAAGTCGATGTTTTGAGAAGGGTTCCACTGAAATGACATCTCCACCTCCTGATGCTGCCTATTTTGCTGTGGTCTGTCAGCTTTCTGCTTGTTCACCTGACTGCAGCTGCCCCAACACTCAATATATACAAGATGGACAGAAGTGGGTAGTGCAGATTAGAGTGGTGCTGGAAAAGCACAGCAGTTCAGGCAGCATCTGAGGAGCAGGAAAATCAACTTTTCAGGCAAAAGCCCTTCATCAGGGTTGAGACAAGATGGGGTCAAACAACCAGATGTCTGTTAGATTAGATTACTTCCAGTGTGGAAACAGGCCCTTCGGACCAACACGTCCACACCGACCCTCTGAAGAGCGACCCATCCAGATGCATTCCCCTACATTTACCCCTTCACCTAACACTACGGGCAATTTAGCATAGCCAATTCACCTAACCTGCACATTTTTGGACTGTGGGAGGAAACCAGAGCACCCGGAGGAAACCCACGCAGACACGGGGAGAATGTGCAAACTCCACACAGGCAGTTGCCTGAGGCGGGAATTGAACCCGGCTGTTTGGTGCTGTGAGGCAGTAGTGCTAACCACTGAGCTACTGTGCCGCAGTTTGAGTTAGTTGTGTGAAAACAGAAACTATTGTTTCCAATCCTCACTCTAAACTTCATTTCCTAGTTACCACCTCTATCAAATGTGTTCACAGTTTTGGTGTTGTATTTCATCTACCATGCAGCTTCAGGTATGATGCTTGCCTGCTCTTAGACAGTTTCATCTTGCCTTTAGCTCAGCTCATCAGCTCCAATATCCCACTATTATGCCTTTGTTACCCAAGACTCCACTGTTCTATTGCACTCCTGACCAGTCTCTCAAGTGCTACCCTCTACAAATGTAAGGTCAACCAAAATTCTGCTGCCCATGCCTTGCCTCTCAGCAAGAGCTGAATCTCTCTCTCCCCTGTGTTTGCTGACTTACATTTGCTCCTTGTCAAGCAACATCTTGAGTTTAAATGTGACCATATTTGCTTTCAAATCCCTCTGTGGCCTTGTTCCCACCTGACTTAGTAATCTGTGGCCCAGCAATCCTCCATTGCTGGTGAAACTCAACATATCCAGTGGGAAGGAAGGAGAATATCAAATCTGAACAAAGTTGTAAAGTTAACTCTGCTACCTTCCCACAGATGCTGACAGCGCAGCTGGGTTTTGTTAGCAATTTGTGTTTTTGTTTTAGATGTCAGTATCTGCAGTTCCTTTCTAATCTTCCATGTTATCTATGTACGTGTAATTCCAGCATCTTGTGTGTTGATTATAATTCATCATTAGTGAGTACGTCTTTGGTGGAGTTCTGGCCCTCCCCAGTTTAAAGGTGAGCTTTGTGTTCAGCAAAAGTTAGGAAAATGGTAGGCTACTGCAGAAAATACGGAGATATGGCATTGAGGGTGAGTTGGAGGTTTGGATTAGGAATTGGCTGGATGGAAGAAGACAGAGGGTAGTAGTTGATGGCAAAGTTTCTTCATGGAGTGCCGTCACTAGCGGTGTTCCGCAAGGATCTGTTTTGGGACCATTGCTGTTTGTCATTTTTATAAATGACCTGGAAGAGGGGTTAGAAGGTTGGGTGAGCAAGTTTGCGGATGACACGAAAGTCGGAGGAGTTGTTGACAGTGAGGAAGCATGTGGCAGGTTACAGCAGGAGATAGAGAAGCTGCAGAGCTGGGCAGAAAGGTGGCAGATGGAATTCAATGTAGCTAAGTGCGAGGTGATTCACTTTGGGAAGAATAAAAAAAAGATGGGGTACTGGGCTAATGGTCGGATACTTGGTAGTGTGGATGAGCAGAGGGATCTTGGTGTCCATGTACACAGATCTCTGAAAATACCCCTACATTTACCCCTTACCTAACACTACGGGCAATTTAGCATGGCCAATTCACCTGACCTGCACATCTTTGGACTGTGGGAGGAAACCGGAGCACCCGGAGGAAACCCACGCAGACACGGGGAGAACGTGCAAACTCCACACAGTCAGTCGCCTGAGTCGGGAATTGAACCCGGGTCTCTGGCGCTGTGAGGCAGCAGTGCTAACCACTGTGCCACCGTGCCGCCCACTACAGATGGAAGTTGGTTATACTGAGGTCGGTCTCAGATTGGCCACGAATAGTGGAATGACCTTCTTCTGTTTTTACATATAACTACGAGAATTAGTATAGTGTCGGAAGAGGCAATTCAGAGAGAAAGTGAGGACTGCAGATGCTGAAGAAAACAGTCGAAAAATGTGGCACTGGAAAAGCACAGCAAGTCAGGCAGCATCCGAGGAGCAGGAGGTTCGACATTTCGGCATAAGTCCATACTAACCATCCAAAGAACATCCCATCCAGACCCTTGCTCTAACCCTGCATTTCCTATGGCTAACCCACATAGCCTACATACAGAGGACTGTTGAAGGAAATCTCAACATCCATCAGAAACCCCACAGACACAGAGAGGATGCGCAAACTCCACACAGACAATGCCAAGGTTAGACTTGAACCTGGGTCCCTGGTGATGTGAGACAGCAGTGCTCGCCTGTGTGCCACTGTGCTGAAGCAGTCTGAACACTATTGTTTTGAAGATGTGGGTGTACTGTACCTTTTAAGAGAGTTAAAAGCTAGCAGAATTACCAAATGTTCTGAATAAGATACAAGGTAACATGTGGTTCAGCTACTGGAGTAGCTGGTTGCCTGGAGACAACTGTTACAACATGGAATAAATGCTCCTGCTTAATTTACACCAGCAACACAAAAGATTTAGCCCATGTAGTAATCTGTGATAATTTGAGAGGCCAAGACCTATTTATAGTGAAAATTAATGACTTTATTTATTTTTTTATAGATATTTTTATTAGAAATTTAACATTTTTACAAGTTTACAAAAATAAACAAAACTCTCAAGTACAAACATTGATATACAATTAAATCTTAAATAAATAATAACCAAAATTTAACAAAAGAAAAATACAGAGAAAGGAAAAAAAAACAAAACTCAACTAACTACTAATCTAACCTACAATTAACCACAAAACTCAACTAACTACTAATCTAACCTACAATTAACCAGAGTGTATAATTAAGTCTCTTACACTATTCAAATAGGAGAAAGAAAAGAAAAAGCAACGGATAACACAGAAATTGGGTAGTGAGATACATGCTCGGAATGTATTAACATCAAATGTAACAAAACCCGTATTTGTGCGGGATTCCTCTCCCAAGGGGCCCCGGACCAGCCAGGTTCGCAATCTCAATTAAAT
>NC_057711.1:10623297-10683063 GCF_004010195.1 Chiloscyllium plagiosum | reverse complement strand
AATAAAAGGTTAATAAGTGGGCATTTTACTTGAGAAGCCTCGATGTCCAGCCAGATTGATTGTGGATCAGACAAGACCCAATCGGCTATGTAACTTAATAGGGAACTTAACTGATATTTCCTAAAATCTGGGAAGTCCAATCCTCCCCTTGTCTGTGGAAGCTGTAGCTTCTTTAGCTTAATGTGGGGCCGTTCTATGATTCCAGATAAAGGAACCCAACCAGCCATATAATTTACGTAGTGCCAGCCTCGGCAGTATCACCGGAAGCATCCTCATAGGGTATAGGAGACGGGGCAGGACATTCATTTTAATTAGTGCTATTCCACCTAGCCAGAAAATTGGAAGGTCTCCCCATCGCTGGAGGTCCTGCCTTAACCTTTCCAGTAAATGCACAAAGTTAGCCTTATATAACTGATCAAATACTGGGGTAATAAAAATGCCTAAATATAAGAAACCCTCCACAGACCACCGAAAGGGAAAGTGGGATCCATCCACTAAGTGGGGTATCATAGCAAGGCCACCCATTGGCATAGCCTCCGATTTTGAGAAATTAATTTTATAGCCTGAGAATGCGCTAAATGTATTAATAACTTGGATTAGGCGAGGTACGGGCATCAAAGGATTACTGAGGAATAGAAGAACATCGTCTGCATAAAGGGTAACTTTATGTTTACCTGTACCAATCCTCGGGGCCGTTATATTAGGATCAGCCTGTATAGCTTCTGCTAGTGGCTCAATTATTAGCGTAAATAACAATGGCGAGAGAGGACATCCTTGACAGCAGCCCCTACCCACACTGAAGCTATCCGAGCCTAATCCATTGGTAACCACAATTGCTTTGGAATCACTATACAATGTTGAGACCCATTTGGTAAACACCTTTCCAACGCCAAACCTTTCCGATGTGTAAAACAAATATGACCATTCAACCCTATCGAATGCCTTTTCCGTGTCTAATGAGACTACTACTCCTGGTATCTTTCCCTGATGGCAGGCTTGAATCATATTCAAAACCCTTCTAATATTATTGGATGATCTACGGCCCTTAATAAACCCCGTCTGATCCTCCTTTATGATATGTGGCAATACCCTTTCTAGTCTCAATGCTAACGTTTTAGAAAGGATTTTAAAATCTACATTTAGCAAGGATATTGGTCTATATGACGCACAATCTTCTGGGTCCTTTCCTTTTTTAAGGATAAGAGAGATATTTGCCACTTTCAGCGAAGGCGGGAGACAGCCCTGACTGTATACATAGTTATACATGTCCATAAGTGGACCAGCCAATATTCCTGTAAATTCTTTATAGAATTCAGCTTGAAAACCATCTGGGTCAGGTGTCTTACTGCTCTGAAGTTGCCTGATTGCGTCAAGTATTTCTTGGACTGTTAGGGGAGCATTTAAGACCGATACCTGTTCCGGAGTTAGGTCTGGAAAGGTCAAATTTTTAAAAAATGATTGCATTCCCCTAGTCCTGTCTTCACAATCCTGCGATTTATATATAGAATAATAAAAAAAAAACCAAGGGGAGGGAGAAAATCGTTAAGTAGAGAACAAATAAATAAATCCCTCTCCCTACCCCCCAGGATAATATTAAACAGTAAAGTTAAAAAAAAAGAAAAGGGGGGGATATAAACTGGAGTGGGGGGAAGGCAAACCAACATCCACTATCTCTTGCAATTTATCTAAGAGAGTCCAAAAATTCCTTAGCCTTTTCCAGAGATCTGAAGTTATACACTGATCCTTCATAGTTAAAGTGTAGCGTCGCTGGGTAGCGTAAGGAGTACTGAATATTTAAGTCCCTTAAACACTTCTTCGCCCCATCGAATGCCTTCCTCTTTCGGACCAGAGCTGGGGAAAAGTCCTGGAATAACATGATCTTGGATCCTTTATAGATCATGGTTTGGGGATCTTTTCCAAGTTTTCTAGAGGCTTCTAGAAGTATCTAACTCTCCTTATAGCTCTGCAGCTGGAACAGGACCGGGCGGGTCCGCTGGTTCGAGCCGGGCCCGCGTATTGCGACCCGGTAGGCCCATTCCACCCTTACCTGGCCTGATCCAGCTTCCAGATTTAAAAGTTGTGGCAGCCACTGCTCAAGGAACGCTGTAAGCTGGCCTTCCTCTTCCCGTTCAGGAAGGCCCAGCAAACGAATATTTTTTCGACGCCCTCGATTATCGAGGTCGTCAATATGATTCTCTAAGGTCTGGACTCGCTGTTCGAGAGTCCGGACCTGATCCACAGCTGATTGCGCTATAGTTTCGGAGGTCGCAGCCTTTAGCTCTGCCCCTCCAACCTGGCGCTCGATTTCCTTGATGTCTCGGTCGTGCTTTTGCAGCGCGGCCAAGAGTGAGTCCCATCGACTTTGGGATTCTTCAATAAAAGCGTCGATCTTCACATCCAGTTTGGAGATGATTTCCACGAGACTCGCCACCATAGGTAAGTCCCCCGGGGCGGCTGCGGACGTCTCAGCTGCAGCTGGAGAGGGTGGGGGAGGGGTTCCTGCTTGCTGAGAGCTGCGGGCTCCCTTCCCTTTAGTCATTTTTACTGAAGATTAGATTGTTTAAATTTAATACTAAGCAACGAATTAAATTAAACAGCTATTTTAAATGATTTGGTGAGTGTGGTGGAGGGTGACCCACTTTGCCCAAGTCTTCGGAGGAGCATTGTAGACTCAGACTTGCTGGGTCGCCGCCATCTTGGATCCTCCCGACTTTATTTCTTAAAGTATAGCAGAGAATAGTTAATTAACATCTGTTTACAACTCCTTCTAACCTATCTTTTACTTTCCCTTCTATAATACTAGTCCGATTAAACCTCCCCATTAAAATTTACCAAAAATTCAAGTTTTCAAAACCTGTCAGCTGTTCCCGTGTCGTCTTTTCTTCTTCTTAGAGGTTATATTTCACAGGTAACAGATTGATAAAGGTGCTTTAAGAGAGCTATTTTTCAGGCAGTCTCTACATGCTGGTGGCAATTCTCCTCCCAACTGTTCAGTGTTCCCTGGTCTTATACCCCCCCCCACCCCCCCTCTCAAAGCATCAGATTGTGTCATTTGCTTTTAAGATTGTCAATATACTAAATTCAAACTTGATAGGAATTTAGTATTTTTCGGAGTATAATTTAAACTGATAGGCCTAATTCAAATCTGTTTCTGTCTCCAGGCAACCAGCTACCCTAACCACCCCAGTAGCTAGACCACATGTTACCTTGTATCTTATTCAGAACACTTGGTGCTGTCAGGTAGTTCTGCTAGCTTTTAACTCTTTTAAAGGTACATATACCTACATCTTCATAACACTATATGTTTAAATATGTATTTCCCCTAAACATGAATTTTCTGTGGCTCAGTTATCAATTCTGTGTTGCATTTTTTTATTTTACAGTTCTTCAGAGCTGTGAAAGATGGGGAAAGCTCGGAAAAAGAAGATTTCTTCTGATAACATACGAAATAGAAAATCTACAAGAGACATTAAGACAAATCCGTTTGAGGTGAAAATTAACAAGCAGAAGTTTAATATACTTGGCCGGAAAACAAAGCATGACCGTGGGTTACCTGGAGTATCTCGATCTAAATCTATTAAAAGGGTAAGTAATTGTAATACCTATTTGTTCTGTGATGTATTGGGTTGTCAATGTCACAACCATAGGAAGACATGCGAGCCATCCCACCCATGCAACTCATTTGATAGATCTGTCCTGTTGGTCCCATCCCCCATTTCTTTCTCCACAGTACTCTAATATTTCCTTTTCATATGTGGATCCAGTTGTATTCTTAAAGTTCTTATTGAATTTGCTTTCACCTCTTACTAGCACCAGTTGAACGAGCAGTGCTCTGAAGGCCGGTGTTTTCAAATAAACCCGTTGGACTATTAACTTGGTGTTGTGTGATTTTTGACCTAGTCCAATCCAGAGTTGAAAAATGTGGTGCTGGAAAAACACAGCAGGCCAGGCAGCATCCGAGGAGCAGGAGAATCGACGTTTCGGGCTTATGCTGTGTTTTTCCAGCACCATATTTTTCAACTCTGGTACTCCAGCATCTGCAGTCCTCACTTTCTAAGCTCTCTAGTCCAATCCAGTCCAACACCCTTCCATGCTGTACATCTCTGATTCTGACTGTATGATCTAGGGATTTGAACTGACACACCCAAGGCATTAGCATTGGGCTTCTGGATTCACTTAAAGAATCAACACACTGGATGTGAAATGTTAACTCTGTTTTTCTATCCACAGATGATGCCAGGTTTGCTAAGTTTTTCCAACACTTTCTGTTTATCATTTGACAATGGGAGTAGGAGACCACTTGGTCAATCATGCTTGTGTCAACTCTTTAGCATTACCAGAATATTTATAAAGTTAGAATCATTGATTCATTGTGTGAGCAAATATCAAATTGTCAATTTTACTGGACTATTTTACGATATTTCTTTACTCATTTGTCTTCCAGCGTACAGAAACTTTGCTGAAAGAATATCAGGACAAGGGGAAGGCCAATAAATTTCTTGACAAACGATTTGGTGAATATGATACTACGTTAACTCCAGATGAAAAGATGACAAAGAGGTTCTCCTTGGAGCAGCAGGTAATACTCTTCTGTTTTAACACAGGAAGTAAAACAGCCTGGTGGAAATTGTCCCAAGCTGGCAAATGAGACTGGATCAGTTTGGGATTTCTATTCGGCTGGACAAGTTAGACCGAAGGGTCTGTTTTTGACTCTGATTGTATTTATTTCCCCTCTTCATTGGTTCCTCTGCACTTCCAGACCTGCTTTCCAATATTCTATTAAGAGATTAGCTTGTTTTGGAGCAGACCCCTATCCAAGATGTATACCTGTTAACTCAAGTACATGACCGGGCCAGTGCAGTACTGAAGAAAGCCTAGATTGTCACAGATGTCTTGCTTCATTTGAAACCTCCCTGAGACTCTCCAGAGAAAATCAGGAAGAACTCCCTGATGTTAACGAGAAGCCGTTTTTGTCCATTTGCCTAAAATAAAATACAGACTACAGATGCTGGAAATCTGAAACAAAACCAAATTGCTGGAGCAACTCAGCAGATATGGCAGCATCTGTGAAGAGAAATCAGAATTAACATTTTAGGTCCAATGACCCTTCAGAAGCTCTCCAGCAATGTCTGTTTTTGGTCCATTTGCTGTTTGAATTATGCAATTTTAAGTGATCTAATGCATTATTTCATTAATAAATCCAGATTTGCCATTTTGTTTGATCAGGAAAAAAAAGTCTTCTATCAGGAGCAGGTTTTGAATTGTCAGAAGTAGATGCTAATTGACAAAGGAGCTTATCTCTATCTCTAGTCCTTCAAGATCTCTGCATTTTTCCATTTCTGGACTGTTGCACATCTGTATATTTTCTTATTCCTGCTCCTGCACCATTACCACCAAGGATTAGCCCTTGGTATTTTCCTATTTCTCATCTAAGCGAAGGGGAGTGGGAAACCAGAGGATTGGGAAGCTTACAAAGACAAACAAAAAGAGTAATAAGGAGGGAGAAGATTAAATGTGAGAGTAAGCTAGCCTGTAATGTAAAGAAAGACTGTAAGAGTTTTGTTAGAAATATAAAGGATAAGAGAGAAGCAAAGATAGAGATACTAGTGGGGAACAAGGAAATGGCTGAGGAACTGAATATTTACTTTATGTAAGTCTTGGAAGACACAAGAAATATCCCCAAAATTCAAGAGTGTGAGGGGGCAGAGCTGAGTATAGTGACCATCGCTAAGGAGAAGGTGCTAGAAAAACTGAGTGGCCTGTAGGTGGATAAATCTCCTGGACCAGATGGACTACACCCCAGAGTTCAAAGGGAGATAGTTAAAGAGATAGTGGAGGCATTAGTAGTGATCTTTCAGGAATCACTAGAATCAGGAGGGTCCCAGAGGACTGGAAAATTGCTGACGTGGCATCCCTGTTTAAAAGGGAATAAGGCAAAAGATGGAAAACTATAGACCAATTAGCCTAACCTCGGTCATGGGTAAGATCCTGGAATCCGTCGTGATGGATGAGATTTCTGAATACTTGGAAGTGTATGGTAAAAAGGGCAAAGTCAGCATGGCTTCATCATGCCTGACAAACCTGCTAGAATTCTTTGAGGAAGTGATAAGCAAGTTAGACCAAGGAGCGCCAATGGATGTTATCTACCTGGACTTCAAGAAGGCCTTTGACTAGGTGCCGCCCAGGGGGTTACTGAGTACGATATGTGCCCATGGTGTTAGAGGCAAGGTGCGAGCATGGATAGAAGCTTGGCAGTCTGGCAAAAAGCAGAGAGTGGGGATAAAAGAGTCCTCAGGACAGCAGACAAGTGATGTTCCACAAGGCTCAGTGTTGGGAACGCAGCTTTTCACTTTATGCATTAACAATCTAGATGAAAGAACTGTGGGCATTCTGGCTAAGTTTGAAGATAATACAAAGATAGGTAAAGGGACAGGTGGCATTGAGGAGACGGGGAGGCTATAGAAGGTTTGGACAGATTAAGAGAATGGGCAAAGAAATAGCAGATGGAGTACAGTGTGGGAAGGTGTGAGGTAGGAAGATGAGAGGCATGGGCTATTTTCTAAATGGGGAAAAAATTCAGAAATCTGAAGTGCAAAGAGACTTAGGTGTTCTAGTCCAGGAATCTCTCAAGGCAAACTTGCAGGTTGAGTCAGTAGTTAGGAAGGCAAATGCAATGATGGCATTTATTTTGAGAGGACTTGAATATAAAAGCAGGGATGTACTTCTGAGGCCTGATAAGGCTCTGGTCAGACCACATTTGGACTATTGTGCGCAGTTTTGGGCCCCATAGTTTGGGAAGGATGTACTGGCCTTGGATCGTATTTAGTGCAAGTTCACGAGAATAGTCCCAGGAATGAAAAGCTTAACATATGAGGAATGTTTGAGGACTCTGGGCCTATATTTGATGGAGTTTAGAAAGATGAGGGGGACTCTAATTCAAACATGCAGAATACTAAATGGCCTGGACAGAGTTGACGTTGGGAAGATGTTTCCATTGGTAGGAGAGGATTGTATTCCTGATGAAGGGCTTTTACCCAAAATGTCGGCTGTATTCCTGATGAAGGGCTTTTGCCCGAAACGTCGATTTTACTGCTCCTCGGATGCTGCCTGAACTGCTGTGCTTTTCCAGCACCACTCTAATCTTACCCCAGGGCACAGCCTGACTGTAAAAAGAAGACCTTATAGAATGGAGATAAGGAAAAACTTATGAGAGAGTGGTGAATCTATGAAACTCATTGCCAAAGAAGGCTGTGGAGTCCAGGTCATTGAGTATATTTAAGACTGAGATAGATAGGTTCTTGAGTATCAAGGGTTACAGGGAGAAAGCAGGAGAATGGGATTGAGAAATCTATCAGCAATGATTGAATGGTGGAGCAGACTTGATGGGCTGAATGGCCTAATTTCTGTTCCCATGTCTTATGGTCTTATCTCATTTCTGCATGTGGGATCTTGCTGTGTAAAAATGCCAGTGCTGTGCATTAAAGTATTCCTATGTGTATAAAGCACTGAAGTATTTCTATGTCTGGCATTAAGCCACTAAATACAAGCCTTTCCTTCATGTTGTAGTGATTCGAATCCTGAACTCGCAGCACAAAAATGTCTGAAGGCTGCATTTTCTTAAAAATCGATGCTGCTTAAAACTGAGGCAACACCCACAAGGACATGAATGTTGGATTCACATTGCAGGCTGATGACATCTTTTGTTATTCAGAAAACTGTGTGGTGTCTCAATATCCTGTTGGTCTGACAGATGCTTGGATTGCTGCAATGACTGGGGCTGACCAAGGATTGTGTGTGTCAGTCAGTATTAAATACTCTAGCTCATTCCCTCCTTAACCCAGTGAATTCAAATGCTCTTGGAGTCCAACCCAGTAATCACTCCAACTCCCTAGATTGTATGCATCTGCTGCAACTTCCTCTACTGCTCTGCTGTTTATGTACATATTACTTGGTCACATGGTCCTGGCATCCCCAACTTTTTTTCTAAATAGTGACTTAAATTTCTCATCATAGTACTTTTGTGTAGATGGTTATTTCATATGAATGTCTGCCTGGCATATTCAGTTTTATAATGTTCTGTTTTTGATGGGGTACTAGGTCAGAAACTTGGAATAGGATAGACAAAAAAAACTAGATAAAATCGGAGAACTGCCTTGACTAAATGAGTGACTAAATAAGAGGTCCTAAGATACTTAACACCATGTCAAACTAAGCAGTTTGAGAAACAATGGCAAGAGGAAGCACTGCAATTGCCCTGTCATCCTGGTCTTCAGCAGAGTCGAACAAGAAGACTCCATTCACTAATCCAAAGTTTTGTTTCAAATCTTAACAGCTTTATTTTCTTTGTCTTTTCCCACTTGTTCATGAGCTGTGATATTGCTGGCTAGGCTGACATGTATTGGTACCCATCCCTGATTGCTGTGGAGAAGGTCAACTGCCTTCTTAAGCTGCTGGAGTGTAAGTGATGAAAGGATCCCCAGAGGCCTAAGCATTTTCACCAGTGACAGTGAAGGCATGGTGATATATTCCCAAATCATGATGCAGTCATGGCTTGGAGAGGAACCTGCAGGTCATGGTGGTGTTTCCATGTATCTGTTGGCCTCGTCCTTCTAGATGGTAGAAGTCATCAGTATGGAAGATGCTGTTTGAGAAGCCTTGGTAAGTTATTGAACTGCATTTTGTAGACAGGTGACAATATGCAGAGAGAGTGTAGGGAGTGAATGTGGAAGTTGGTGGCTGTCCTGCCACTTAAATGGGCGGTTTTGCCCAGAATATTGTCAAGCTTCTGGAACATTGTTGAAGCTTTATCCATCCAGTCAAGTGGGAGCATTTCATTGCACTCCTGACTTGTACTTTTTTGATGGAAGACCGGCATTAGCAAGACAGGAAATGAGTTACTCACTGCAGCAGTCATAGCATCTGACCTGCTGTTGTAGCCAAGGTGTTTATATCTAGTCCAGTTTAGATTTTAGTCCATGATGACCCACTGCATATTGATAGCGAGGAATTCAGTGATAATAATGCTGTTGAACGTAAAGGGGTGATAGTTAGACTCTCTCTTGCTGAACATGATCAGTGCTCAGTGCTTGTGTGGTGTGGATGTTACTTGCCACTTATCAGCTCAGGTAAATAACTTGCAAATCGGAACACTCAAGATCCCCTTGTGTCTCCAATCCACAAAGACTTTTCTCAAAAAGCAAGAATACCAGGAATGCTGCAAATCTGAATTAATTCAGGTCAGGAAGCATCTTATGCAATGAAAAGATAAGGTAATTTGTATAAGTCTTTGAAAGTTTCAGATCTGTGAAATTTTTCATCAGAACTTAATCTCTTGTTTTTCAAGGGGTAGATGACCTTATTCCTCCCATGAAAATGAACTACCCTGTAATTAACTGTATTAAAATTAATGGTGTGACCAATGTTGTGTAACTCTGCTGGATTCACTTAATTGTTTGGGTTCTTGTTGTTTCAGCGGCAGCACACAAAGAAGAACATATACAACCTGAATGAAGATGAAGATCTCACCCATTACGGGCAATCCCTGGCGGACATTGAGAAGTTTAATGACGTGCCAGACAGTGATGATGAAATGGAGGAAAAGGGCCTTCTGTCAGGTGAGCACGAAAAATGTCATATGATTTAACTAATCCTGATTGTTTTTAAAGGGCTATAATATATACAGGGCTTGCATTATTTTTCACTATCAGTCCCTGCCTATGATGGGAATCAGTCAGATTTTAATAAAGCACAAGGTGGAGAAACTCTCACTCTTTAACTATTCAGTAGTAAAACTTTAAATTGACTCTACGAATCTGAGTTGTATTCGAAGGCAACACTTTGAAGAGACATTTATTGAAGAGAGCATTTTTGATGATGGTAGAGAGATGATTCCGTGTTTTCTTCCACTCCCTGGAAGGAATCCAGTGTTTTTTTTAGCGTGGGAGGATTGGCAGATGTTGAAAATGGCAGGAATCTGTAATAGGCAAAAGTGAGGACTGCAGATGCTCGAAACCAGAGTTTAGATCAGAGTGGTAGTGGAAAAGCACAGCAGGTCAGGCAGCATCCGAGGAGCAGGAAAATCGGTGTTTCGGACAAAAGCCCTTCATCAGGAATAGGGCTGATGAAGGGCTTTTGCTTGAAATGGTCGATTTTTCTGCTCCTCATATGCTGCCTGACCTTCTGTGCTTTTTCTGGAATCTGTAATTGACAGTTTTGATGAGAGGAATTTGTTTGTGAATTAACATGATAATGACTTACATCCTTCATGACTGATTAATCATTAAGTCATTCACTGCTGTATTGTAGGAAATATGGCAGCTAGTTTTAACACAGTGAGGCATACTAAACCGCAGTGAGATCATAACCAGGTAATACCTCTCTCATGAATTGAATTGACACATAGTCAAATGAGTACAGTGAAAAGTTTAAAGTTGCCCCATTACAGCACCACCTTAGGTACGAAAGTACGTGGGTTCAGATACTTAAGATCAAATTCTTAGGAAACAAAAAACAGTTAGACAAGTAAAGAAATAAACAGTCCAGCATTATAGGTCATAGGAATAAATTAGAAAAAAATAAAGAAGTAAAAAGTTCAGAATATCAGTGTCTCTGACCGAGTCCTTGCCAGCATCTAGACTCAGGGGAGACCTCCACTGCCTTGGAACTGCCTATGCCGGACCCACCAACATAAGAGTTGCCCCACTTTTAGGCACCATCTCTTTGCTGCTGGCCATACTTTGCTGATGTGGCTGAACCCACGGTCCCTGCAACCAAGAGTCCCTGGCTCTGCTTTTGATAGAAGGATAAATATTATCCAGGTAGCTGGATGTGCTTAGTTTTTAATTTTGTTTTTTAAGTTCACTTGATGGTCAGATTCTGTTTATCAACTTATTCAAAAGACTGCACCTCCTGAAAGTACCCAGGGATAGCAGTCTTTATTTTGCATTCTGTAATAGAACTTGAATTCATGACATTTGTCTCTGAGGTGAACTGAGTGACCAAAAGATATAGTAGCAGAATTAGGACTTTCAGCCTATCTAGTCTGCTCTGCCATTTGATTATGGCTGATCTGTTTCTCAATCCCATTCTCCTGTCTTCTCTCCATAATCTTGATCCCCTTACTAATCAAGAAACTATTGATCTCTGCTTTAAATACAGTCAGTGCCACAGGGGCTGGGGAGGCCAAGTCATTGAGTTCCACCACAGAGTCACCACCTTCTGGCAGACAAAGTTTCTCCTGACCTTGGTTCTAAAGGCCCTCAGGCTGTGCCCCCACTCCTAGTGTCTCCTGCTAGTGAAAACATCTTCTCCATGTCAGAACCACCCCCGCCCCCAGCTTTCAAACTCCATCAAGTATAGACCCAGAGTTCTCAATCTCTCCTCATGACAAGCCTTTCACCCCCAGGATCAATCTTGTAAATCTCCTCTGGGCCCCCTCCAAAGCAAATACATCTTTCTTTAGATTCAGGACCCAGAATTGCTCACAATATTCTAAATGCAGTCTGACCGAAGCCTCACCAATTCACCTCTGCTCTTGTTTTCTAGCCCGCTTGAAATGAATGATATTGCATTTGCCTTTCTAACTGCCAGGTGAACTTGCATGTTAACCTTAAGAAAATTCTGAACTCGGACTCCCAAGTCCCAATGCATTTCAGATTTATGAAACCTTTCCCTGTTTAGAAGATACTCTACCCCTCTATTCTTCCAACCAAAGTGCATGTCCTTACATTTCGCCATATTGTATTACATCTGCCAAGGTTATATTCTGGGTTCCCAAGTTCAGATCCCACCATTGAAGATGGTGGAATTTGAATTCAAAAAAGTCTGGAATTAAGATCTAATGAATTTTTTAAAAAAATTGAATTAAGAGTCTAATGATGACCATGAATCTTTGTCAATTGTCATGAAAAATCCATCTGGTTCATTAATGTCCTCCAGGGAAGTAAACTGCCAACTTTACTTGCTCTGGACTACATGTGACTTCAGACCCACAGCAATGTGGTTGACTCTTAATTGCTCTCTGGTCACCTAGCATGGACAATAAATGCTGGCCTAACTGGCAATGTGAATGAATCATCCTGTGAATGAATGAAAGAAAACCCACTGGTTCTCCATTGTCTAACTTGCTCATTACCTCTTCAAAGAATTCTAACAGATTTGTCAGGCATGACCTTTCCTTGACAAAGCCGTGCTGATTCTGCCCTATTTAACCATGCACTTCCAAGTACCCTGCAATCTCAGGCTTGATAATCGATTCTAAGATCTCATCAATGACTGAGGTCAGGCTAACTGGCCTATAGTTTCCTGCCTTCTGCCTTTCTTCTTAAACAGCCATTTTCTAGTTCTCTCTGCCATCCCTGACTCCAGTGATTTCTTAAAGATCACCGCCAATGCCTCCACAATCTCCATAGATAACTTCTTCACAACTCTGGGCTATAGTCCAGCCAGTCCAGTTGATTTATCCACCTTCAAACTTATCAGCTTCACCAGCACTTTCTCCTGAGTGTTTGCCACTACACACTCTTGAAGTTATGGTATGCCGCTGGTGTGTTCACTGTGAAAACTGATGCAAAGTACCAATCACTTCCTCTGCCATTTCTTTGTTCCACATTACTACTTCTCCCGCCTCATTTTCCAGTGATCCAATGTCCACTCTTGCCTCTTATCTTTTAGATATCATAAAAACCTTTGCAATCTTTTATGTTACCAGCTAGCTTTCTCTCACTTCATCTTCTCTCCCCTTATTCCTTTTTTTTAGTTGTCCTCTCATTAGTTTTTAAAGGCTTCCTAATCCTCTGGCTTCCCACTAATCTTCATCACATTGTATTTTCTGTTGCTTTTATACTACCCCTAACTACCCTTGTCAGCCAAAGTTGATTCCTCCACCCCTTAGTATGCTTATTCTTCCTTGAAATGCATTTCTGCTGTGTCTCCCAAATGACCCCTAGAAACTCCTGCCACTGCTGCTGCACCATCTTCCTTACCAATCTGGCCAGCTCCTCCCTCATGTCTTTGTTAGCTTTACTCAATTGTAATGCTGTTACATCTGATTGCAGCTCCTCCCTCTCAAACTGCAGGGTAAATTCTATCATATGGTCACTGTTCTTTAGGGGTTCCTTCACCTTCAGCTCCCTAATCAAGTCTGGCTCATTACATATCGCTAAATCCAGAATTGCCTGTTCCATTGTAGACATTACCACAAGCTGCTCCAAATAAAACATCCATAAATATTCCACAAATTCCTTTCTTGACATTGGCTGCTAACCTGATTTTCCCAGTCCACCTGAAGTCCCCTGTGATTCTTATGATAGTGCCTTTCTTACAGGCCTTTATTACTTCCCCCATGCTACTGCTACTAGGTGACGCAACACAACTCCCACCTGGTCTCTCTTCCTTTGTAGTTCCTCAACTCTACCCATACGGATTCTATGTCTTTCAATTCTATATCACTTCCGCTATCAATTTAATTTCATTTCTTACAAATATGACAACCCTACCCCATCTGCCTGTCCTTTCAATAGGCCATATATTCTTGGATATTTAGTTCCCGGCCCTGATTCCCTTGTAGCCATGTCTCTACCCACAAGCTCAGGGGCTGAGGGTCTTTCAACACCACCTCCTCGATCCCTCTACCTGCGTCACTCATCGTCATATCCTCTTGTCCCTGACCATTGACCAAGTTTGAGCAAATTAATCTAAGAGGTGTGACTGCCTCCTGAAACACTGCATCCAGGTAGCTCTCCCCGTACCTGATATGTCACTGGGAGCAAAGCTCAGACTCCAGCTCATCAACTCAAAGACGGACCCCTCAAGCATCCAGCACTTGCTGCAGATGTGGTCACTTTGAATGACAGCTCTCACATTGCCTGGCCTGGCATCTTCATTTTAAGGACTTCCTACTTAATTTGGTTTTTAAACATTTTATACTGTTCTTTTAGTTTGTAGCCTGCAAATATTTTTCCTGTTTGCCTTCAAACTGAAAGTTACCTGTAACAGGTAATTACAAATTTGACTACCACCAACCAATGAACTCGGGGTTTTACCTGTGGTGTCACTCTTGTGCTGGAGCTCTGATCCTAGGTTTCAATTTCCTGTTAGTGCATAGCTGATATGTAATACAGTATTGGCACAAGAGAAAAACCTTATTTACTTTTGAACAGATGGCTGGCTGGATAGTTTATTATGCTCCCTCATTACTCACAGCTGAGTTCACTGCGGCTGCACACTTTGGCGGTGGTGGGCTGTTGCAGAAGAAGACAGCATCTAAGCAGCAGGGTGAGGAGGAGGAACCAACACCCAAGTCCCGGAAAGAGTTAATTGATGAGCTTATTGCTAAATCTAAGAAGGAGAAGGTATGCTTTTCAAACTTTGTGCTTATCGGTGCGTATAATTAGTAGGGACCATGATAAACTGAAGCACTTCAGGCTGATGTGTCACAACATTTACCTAGTCATGTAGTCTTTGGCTGGAACTGGTGTTTTGACTCATTAAATGAAGCTTAATATCTCACTGTGTACTGTAATTTTCATCCCAGTGCATCAGTGTTTTCCAAGACAATTGAAAGAAAATAGATGTTACTTCAACAGAAAGGTAGACCAAGACTGCCGAAGGAAGCTAAAACATGATGAGTTTGGGTCATGAGATTTCTGCGGATTGATAAAGCTGTAATTCATGGTCCTGAGCTAGTACCTAAGGTTGGAGGAGTTTAACTGAGGGAAAGTGAAAAACCATGGAGGGATTTCAACAATAACCCAGATTCAAATAGTGTCCTTAACAGTGTCCATAGGTGCTTCACAGGAGCAAAGAAAAGTCACTGAGCAACCTAAAGAAATGAAGAGGATGAGCAAAGGGTTGGTGAAGAAGCTATTTTAACAACTGGCGAAAAAGAGAAGTGGAGAAGGAGCATTTAGGCCCAGTTTCCATAAAACATAATCACCATTGGTGAGGCAGTGTATTTGAAGGCCAGAGTTGGAGGACTGTGTTACTTTCATAGAGTCATACAGTGTAGGAAAGGCCCTTTGTCCCATTGAGTCTGCACTGACATAACTAATACTAACGGTGCACTAATCCCAATTTCCTACATTTGACCCATATCCTTGGATGTTATGATATCTGAAGTGCTCATCCAGATATTTTTAAAGCTTGTAGGTTTCCAGTACCTTCCTAGGAAATGCATTCCACATTTCCACCACCTGCTGAGTGAAAAAGATTTTTCCCCAAATCCTCTCTGAATCTCCTGCCCCTTACCTTAAAACTATGTCCTCTGTGATTGACCATCAACCAAAGCTGCTCACTGTTCACCCTTCAGTGCTATCACAGCCTTCCTGTATTGAGATGACCAGAACTGCACACAGTGGCCTAACCAGCGGTCTGTACAACTACGACATTACCTCTTTGATCTTATTTATGTCACAACTGATGAAAGCAAATGACCCACATGCCAATTATTGTATTTACGTGCTCTGCCAACTTCAACGATCTGTGAATAATGATCCTCAAGATCCTCTGTTTCCTCTAAGCCTCCCAGTGTCCTGCCCTTCATTAAATAACTCCCTCATCTTGTTTCTCCCTCACACTTAACAGGGTTAAATACCATCTACCACTGGTCTGCCCACTATATCTTATAACCACAACCATCTTCATTGCTATTATCCATCCTGCCAATCTTGGTGTTGTCTACAGATTTGTTTAATATTATCCCCACATTTTCATCTATATCATTTAAGTGACTTGACGCCGGCCTCCAGTCACTTAAACAGCCTTCCACCACTACACTTTGTGTCCAATTACTAAGCCAGCTTCTGGTCCATCTCACCAAGTTTCGCTGAATTCTATGTACTTTAACATTCTCAGTCACAGAGTCAGAGATGTACAGCACAGAAACAGACCCTTCGGTCCAACTCGTACATGGCGACCAGATATCCTAACCTAACCAAGTCCCATTTGCCAGCACTTGGCCCATATCCCTCTAAATCCTTCCTATTCGTATACCATGACTTGGAGTCATGTGTACATGACTCTGTGAGCTACAAATTCTGTGAATATGATCTTAACCTCCACAGCCACCTGAGGAAGGTGCTCTGAAAGCTAGCTTCCAAATAAACCAGTTGACGATATCCTGGTGTTGTGTGATTTTTAACTTTATTCATATACCCATACGGATGTCTTTTAAATGCTGTAATTGTGCCAGCCTCCACTACTTCCTCTGGCAGCTTATTCCATACATGCACCACCCTCTGTGTGAAAAAATTGCCCCTTAGGTCTCTTTTATATCTTTCCCCTCTCACCAAAAACTTATACCCACTAGTTCTGGACTCCCGCACCATGTATTTATCCTATCCATGCCCCTCATGATTTTATAAACCTCAATAAGGTCACGCCTCAGCCTCTGACGCTCCAGGGAAAACAGCCCCAGCCTATTCGGCCTCTCTCGATAGCTCAAATACTCCAACCCTTGCAACATCCTTGTAAATGTATTCTGAACTATTTCAAGTTTCACAACATCCTTCCAATTAGAAGGAGACCTGAATTGCAAAGAATATTCCATGAGTGGCATAACTAGTGTCCTGTACATGACCTCCCAACTCGATGCTCTGACCAATAAAAGGAAAGCATACCAAATGCCTTCTACACTATCCTGTCTGCCTGCAACTCTACTTTCAAGGAGCTATGAATCTGCACTCTTTGTTCAGCAACACTCTCCAGGACCTTGCCATTAAATATATAAGTCCTGCTCTGATTTGCTTTTCCGAAATTCAACATCTTGCATTTATATAAACTAAACTCCATCTGCCACTCCTCAGCCCATTGGCCCATTTGATCAAGATCCTGTTGTAATCTGAGGTAACCTTCTTCGCTGTCCATTGCACCTCCAATTTTGATGTCATCTGCAAACTTACTAGCTATACCTCCTATGTTCACATCCAAATCATTTATATATATGACGAAAAGCAGTGGACCCAGCACCGATCCTTGTGGAACACCACTGGTCACAGGCCTCCAGTCTAAAAGGTCAGTCTCTCATGTGGGACCTTGTCAAACGTTTGCTAAAATCATACAAACTACATCAACTGAACTTCCCTTATCAGAACATTTGATCACATTTTCAAAGAATTCTAACAAATTTATTACGTGTGACCTCCATCTGGCAAAGCCATGCTGACCATCGTTAATTAATCCATGGCTTTCCAAATGGATATTAATCCACTACTTAAGGATTTTCTCCGATAGTTTCTCTTCCATTGATGGGAGATTCACTGGTCTGTAATTTCCTTATTCATCTCTACCACCCCTCTTAAAAAATGAAACCGCATTAGCCATTATTCAGTCCTCTGGTACTTCCCCCATGGCCAGGCAGGAAGTAAAAATTTGTGTCGCAGTCCCTGCAATTTCCTGCCCCACCTCCAGCAGCCTGGGATGCAGTTCATCCAAACCAGGGGATTTGTATATTTTTAAAGCCTAACAAAGCCTCCAATACCTCCCCATTTCCTATATCAAATTGTGCAAGTTCCTCACCTTCCTTTTTTTGAACTCTGTACCTACGTCCTCCTTTTCCAGAGTGAAGACCAAAGAGAAGTATTCATTTGACACCCTTTCAACATCCTGTGGCTTCAAACACAGGTTGCCCCCTTAGTCCCTAATGGGTCCTACTCAAACCCTGGTTAATCTCTTCCTTTAATGTATTTATAAAATATCTTAAGATTCTGTTGGCAAGTTCTTTATCATGCCCTGTTTTTGTTCTTCTTCCTTAAGTTCCTTCCTGTATTTCTCTAGAACTGCAGCTGAATTGCTCCCTTTGGACTTGCGAAAAGCCCTGTCGTCTTCCTCATCCAGTCCTGAATTGGACTAGACAACCAGGGTTCTCTGAACTTCTTGCTCCTACATTTCCCTCTAAAGGGTACATGTTAGTCCTTGTTGAATGCCCTCCACTACTCCAATGTGGTGATCTTGTTGGCAAGGAGGTGTACCAGTCCTGCTTTATTTTAATAAAATCTGCCTCCCCCACTCCCAATCCAAAGCCATCTTTCGTAGGCCACCTTTTTCCTTGTCAAGAACAATTTCGAATTGTACGTGTTGTGGTTGCTATCGGTAATATCCTTCTCTCTCTCTCTCTCTCTCTCTCTCTCTCTCTCTCTCTTCCCCCCCCCCCCCCCCTAATGTCCTCCTCTCTCTCTCGCTCTCGCTCTCTCTCCAGAACCAGATCCAGCACTGGGCCACCCCTTATTGGGCCTTCTCTGTATTGATACAAAAAAAAATCCCCTGAACGCATTTTAAGATAGAATCGAATCTACCCTTTCTAACCCTTAACTTTGGAGGGTTTGATGTTTGGCAGTGGCTACATGGCTGGGCAGTGGTGAGTTTGAAGCGTTTCAACATTAGGAGGAGAAATTTAGAGTCACAAACTGAACTCAGAACCAAAGGTGGACAGAGTGCAGCCACAGAGCTTTGAATGAGTTGAGGTTATGGAGAATACAAAATTTTAATCTCCCAACTGTCGGAAGCCAATGACGTTGATGGGCACATGAGCAACCATGAATTGTTTTGAAAAGGGGGTCACTGGGCCCAAAACGTTGTTATGGGTAAGTCACCACAAGTTGCACATGATTCAGCTACTTATTAAGCTATCACTCAGACAATCAAGTACTGAATAATTCATATTTTATTGCATGTTACAACCAAATATAAAATCTCGCAACTAAGCAAGAATCAGCCTGTGACTCAACTTAGCGATTACTCGATTAATGGTGAAATCTGGCCAAGACTTCAACCAACAGTGGTCTGAGGCAGACATGGAAGTGTCCAGAGCTCAATCCTTGTGCAGTCTTGTTTTTCGATGTTCTGCTATTGAGTTGTTCTCGTTCAATGCTTACACAGATTTTCATGCTTCAGTCTCTGAGGTGGTATACTTATAATTTCTTTTTTAAGTCCTTTCATCTGTGGCTGGCTTGTAGTTTTTGTCTCTTGTTACATTTGGCAATGACTGTTTGTTTGTTTGAAGATTAAATTAGATTCGATTCACTACAGGGTGGAAACAGGCCCTTCGGCCCAACTAGTCCACACCGCCCCTCCGAAGAGAAACCCACCCAAACCCATTTCCCATACACTTACCCCTGACTAACGCACCTAACACTGTGGGCAATTTAGCATGGCCAATTTACCTGACCTGCACATCTTTGGATTGTGGGAGGAAACCCACGCAGACATGGGGAGAAAGCGCAAACTCCACACAGACAGGCGGGAATCGAACCCAGGACCCTGGTGCTGTGAGGCAGCAGTGCTAACCACTGAGCCACCATGGTGGCCGCCTTCTGAAGATGCAGCTTATCGGTCATTAACTCCTTAAATTCTTCTAGGCAATGCTTGTCCGTTGTGGCCATGAAGCATCCAATTTATCAAGCAGTTTTATTTATGTAATCTCACTAAGACATGACTAATTGCTTGAGTCTCTGTAATTGCTTGAGTGTCTTTGTTCCTTAACAGTTTATTCCTGACAGAGTTCTTGCTGCATGTGACAGGTTTTGATTTTTGTTGGTTCATTCAGTCCATAAACAGTCATTAAAGTTCTGAAGTCTATGATGTCACAATATTAACTCTGCTTTCTCTCCATAGATACAGCGTGGCCTGCTGAGCTTTTTGAGCAATTTCTGATTTTGTTTTTGAGTTTACATGCTTCCTAGTTTCTGGACCTTTGGATAACTGCCTGAAGTGCAAACTTGTAAACTCTCCATTCTCTGTAATACAAAACCTTTCGCCTTCCAGCTGTAACACTGTTACTCCTAAAAAAAAACACACCTACCTGCTCTGTACAATTCTGAAGCTTTCCTTGTGACCTCACCACTTCATGAAGGTAGCTGTTAGATTGGAAGAAGTAATATTTTTTGCTAGAAATGAAATATTTTCCTCAAAAATTTATCTTCTCAGAAGTTTACTTAATACACAGTTGCAACTGTTTTAGAATATTCAACTGATCTCCTTTAAATATTTACAGGGAGACAGTGTCGTAGTGATAATGTCACTGGGCTAGCAATCCATTACCTCCGACCAATGCTCTGAGGTTATGAGTTCAAGTCGCACTATGACAGATGGTGGATTTTGAGTTTATTTTTTGAAAAATCTGGAATAAAGAACTAGCCTAATAGCATCCTTGTAACTGTGGTCAATCATTAAAAAACTCATCTAGTTCACTAATGTCCTTTAGACAAGGAAATCTGCTAGACTCCAGACACACGGCAATTTAGTTGACTCTTAACTGCTGTCTTGGAACTTAAGTGTGGGCAGAACTGCTGGTCTAGCGAGTGATACCCCATCCCAATAATGAGTAAGGAAAATCATACAATATTTCAGTAAATTTCAAGCATTCCTGTATAGAAACTAGGTTCCCATTTATTCCATCTTTTATCTTAGCCTGCTGGAAGGCACCGCCTCCCTAACCTGCAATCTTCTTCCCGACCTCTCCGCCCCCACCCCAATCTGTCCTATCACCCTCACCTTGACCTTTTTCCACCTATCACATTTCCGACGCCCCTCCCCCAAGTCCCTCCTCCCTATCTTTTATCTTAGCCTGCTGGACAAACTTTCCTCATTCCTGAAGAAGGGCTAATGCCCGAAACGTCGATTCTCCTGTTCCCTAGATGCTGCCTGACCTGCTGCGCTGTTCCAGCAACACATTTCCATCTCTGATCTCCAGCATCTGCAGACCTCATTTTCTCTTCCCATTTATTCCACTTCACTTGTGTTCTCAATTTCAGATGTGAAATGAATTGTATTCCTCATAGCACCCATTCCTTAATAGCCAAATATTGCAATTGTTGATGATCTGACACAAAGATCATATTGAAAACAGAGAGGGTATCAGAGTTAACTTTTCGAGTTCAGTATCTCTCAGGAGCTTAGGATCAGCAACCTCTGAAGCTGTGCATCTGCACACAGCGTGCCAACACCATTTGCAGCATTGACTCCTGGTTCTAGAATTCACTGCTCCACTTGAACCTTGGAAGAAGACCATATTAGTAGGAACAAAGTGGGATCTGGGCAGTTGGAGGCACGTGGTATTGTGATTGAACCTCCAGATGTATGACCAACTATATTCTTCCAGACAAGGAGCCACTTTGCACTTGTATCATTCATTGTTCTCCATAAATGCTGCTGCACCTGTTGCATGTTTTTTTTAAATACTTTGTTTTTATTTCAGCCTCAATTCTATGTAGTTTGATTTCATACTGTACACGTGACCATTTTATAAACGCAAACGTTAATTGGAAATTGCTGCAGAAATGGGCTGAGGTTAGGGTTAGCTTTATTCCTGAAGGTTTCAGCACATGACCTCTTGTCTAAAACAGCTTTTGCCATTGGTTTTTTGACATGTTCATCTTTGTGATGTTGCTATCTTCTCATGTTGATTGAGAATTGAACAGATTCGAAATCATAATTCTTGACTCAGTCCAAATGCCTTTTTATCCCTATCCCCACTATTTTCATTACTCATCAGTGATGGTGTTCAACAAAGAAAACATAGTTGATTACAGTATTCTGATTTTTGTTTTCCCTGCTTGGTCTCAGCAGCAGAGTGGCCAGTTCCTGGCAACTTCAAGTCTATCCTGGAGGGTTGGGTCATTGAGTAGTGGGCAGACCCAAGGGGGCTAAATGTTGTCCACTTTTTCAATGTTCTTCATTTTGGTAACAATGGAATGTTCTAATCTAAACAGTATGAGCGGCAGGTGCAGCGAGACAAGGCACAGGAACTGACTGAGAAGCTGGACAAAGATTGGAAGGAAGTCCATTCCTTGTTGGCTCATAAAGCTCCCAAAAAGGAGCGCGAGGAGGAGAAACCCAAGGTAAGTGATTATTTAGGAAGGTACGACCTCGGCCATCAAATAAGCTGTCTATTTAGCTATGAGGCAGCTTAAAATAAAGATTTTGCAAATGAATTAAAATTGAGACTGTCTTTTTCATCAGTTTTATATCAATTGCTTGTTATGCCTGGTTTCTGGCATTGTGTGGTGCTATTGTATACTGCAAGTTATTCTAGGGATTAGAGTAAAATAAAATAATTAAAATAAAAGTGCAGTTTATTTTTCTCCATTTTTTGGTCTTTCCTCAAGGCTGGGGATTATGACATAATTGTACGTGAGCTGTTCTTTGACATGAAGGCACAGCCCTCTGACAGACTGAAAACCAAGGAAGAGTTGGTGAAGGAGGAGCAAGAACGCCTACAGAAACTTGAGGTATGGAATCTATTGAACTTTTTGACCGTATGCCTCAGTAGTGTCCCGGCCAGTATATATTTCTCAACCAACATCATGAAATCTATTGCCTGCTCGTTACCACACTGCTGTTTATGCAGATTTCGATTTGCTCTTCACACCTAATTAAGATGCAATGTATTGGTGATGAGATTCATGTTAACAATGTGAATTGACATGAAATTGTTAACCTTTAGGTAAAGTAGATAAAAAGTCCAGACTTCAGGCATTTTGTTCTGAGCTTGATTTTTGAAATCTGCTTGTGCAATGTTACCACTATGTACAGAAAGGTGTCCTGGTGGTCAGATGAAAAATGTTGGTGCAGACATGCCGGTTTTTTTCCCAAAATATACTTTATTCATAAAATTAATTTAAGTATGTTGAATTATCATTTAAAGTTAACATGACATGAGATGCAAAAACATTTCAATTTTTTTCCACACTGTTCATCATTCATTACATTTCCAAATTCAGTTAACACTTAACAGTTTTCATTACATGTCAACTATTCAACCTGAAAGGTTTTACACAGTTTCCAGCTGTTCGGTATACCGTGGCTGAAAGGCCTTAAGGATCTTTTCTCCAACATGGTGGCTACCCTAAGTTTTGGTGTGTCCTTCAGGACATCATACTAGAATTTGGAATGTGCCAGTCTGTTGCTATGGACTAACATGCTGTTAGTCACACTCAATTAAAACACGCTGTTTCATTACTGCAAATTGTTGTTTCCCTGTCCGTTGCTTAAAGTGGGAATGTCACCTTAACATCAAGGTGCCCACAATGATTAGGTGGGACTGGATAAAATCCTCCTCGAAACATCTCTTTATTGTCAGTCAGCACAAATCGCTGAAGAAACAGGAGAGTTGACTTTGGTGTAGGCTGCATGAATAAACAGTAGTCTAATACAACTTGGGAACAAGCCCTTTGGCCCACCAGTGCTGACACATGATTCCTTTCTAAAAAGAAATCTTTTGCCTCTACAGGGTCCATATCCCTCTATTCCTATATCTGAAAGATGCCTCTTAAACATTGCTTTATAGTCACCTGCTCTGGCTGTGTAATCCAGGTACTCAGCACACTTTGTGTTAAATACTTAATGATCCAGCTTCTACAGCCCTCGACAGATCCACTTACCTCTGAGGGAAGAAAATTAGATTAGATTAGATTAGATTACATTACAGTGTGGAAACAGGCCCTTCGGCCCAACAAGTCCACACCGACCCGCCGAAGCGTAACCCACCCATACCCCTACATTTAGCCCTTACCTAACACTACGGACAATTTAGCATGGCCAATTCACCTGACCTGCACATCTTTGGACTGTGGGAGGAAACCGGAGCACCCGGAGGAAACCCACGCAGACACGGGGAGAATGTGCAAACTCCACACAGTCAGTCGCCTGAGGCGGGAATTGAACCCGGGTCTCAGGCGCTGTGAGGCAGCAGTGCTAACCACTGTGCCACCGTGCCGCCCACTCATCCACTCTGTCTTAAATAGGCAAGCTTTACTTTGAGACTATTTCTTCTGGTACTGACTCTCCCAAAGAGGGACCAATCTCTCAGCATTTATCCTGTCAAACCCTTAAACATTTTGTGTTTCAATACGGTTGCTTTTCATTCTTCTGAACTTTAATGAGTACAGGCCCAACCTACGTAAACTCTTAAACTAGGTTCTTAAATATCTGCCATTGTTCCTGAATCATCTTTGCTGCTAAACTCCTTTCCCAATTACCTCCATCTAGCTCTGTCCTCATTCTTTTGTGTATAAGCCTCATTTGAGTTTAGTTGTTTTTGACCCAAGTTTCTCACACTGAAACTGAATGCTAAATTCTACCATGTGTTGATCACTGTTTCATGGGACATTTTTACCCTGACATTGTTTATTAGAACTGCCTCATTATACATTACCAGATCCAAAATAGTCTCATGCCTGACTGGATCTACAATATATTGCCTAGGAAACTGTGCCAAATACATTCTGTCCTTTCCTGCCCTATTCTGATTCCCACTCTAACTTAAATAGCTGCCCTGAAATGCTGCCATATTGTTTTGCTTTGTAAGCCTACATATCCCCTCTGCAGAACCCTCCCTCACTCCAGTAAACTTAAAGCCTTCTCTGTAGCCTGAGGTATTTGACTCCCCCCAACACCCCAATTGCTTATTGTGACACAGGTTGACTTCTTTGTTCAAGTATCTTATTTGTAGATTCCCACCAAACTTTTAAAAAAAGGTCTACCTTCAGCCACAGAGCTATTACTCACCTCATGTTTATTTCGCTTGGTAATATTTTCCTAATCCCTCACCTGTTGGAGACACTTACCACAAGTTATCATTCTGTATACACACATCTTGACAATTAGAGCATGCAAGCTATTCACCAAGGGGAATCCAATCAACTTTGCCTGACCTTGTTGTGAATGCTCTTGAAGCTGAGCAGTCACAGCAGGATCTCTAGATGTTTTCTCTCCTTACCAGGTTGAACAACACTCTTGCTCCAATGATCCAAGAGGTAGGAGCTAACTAAACACAGAATGGAAATCTGCTCTTCAGTATATTGGAGCACATTAATTTTAAAAACCATGCAGTTTGAATTGTATTTATGTTTTTATGCTGGTTTTACTCAGTGTATTGGGGTTCCATGATCAGTGTTAGTAATTTGTTCTGACACTAAATTTCAGGCAGAGAGAATGCGTCGGATGCGTGGAGAATTTGTCGAGAAAGGCAACAACAAATCGAAACACATGTCTGCAGATGATTTGCATGATGGCTTCATCCTGGAGAAGATTGATAATCCTTGCCTTGTTTACAAGGTGGGGTTCAAGAACTGGTAAAACCTAACCATTGCTTTTGGATGTTAGAGCAATAGAGGACAATACTTCTGCTAAATAGCACATGGTACAACTGCACAGCATCCAGGAAGGTACCATATAGAACTTGTCCTGAGTTCAGTGTCACATGTAACTGCACAGAGGAATGTAAAGGTATCAGACGCAGGTAGTGAAAACAGTAATTTCTTGTAGGAAAGACTTAGGGAGTGTTTTGCACGAAATTATGTCTAATCCTTTCACATTGCTATACATTATTAATGATTAATGCTTTAGTGTGTTTCTTCTGTTTACTCTTAACAACATTAATCATTTTTGGTTAGCCTCTTTGGTAAAGAAGCAGATTCAAATTCTGTTTACATGTTTGTTGCAAATGCTTGGCAATCTCAACAGCAGCATTATTGTTGAAAAGATTTGCAATCGCCCCTATGATTTGCAAAAAGTGGCAAGCAGGGTGTTCAATGGATATTAGCGGAAGTGACCGAAAAGCTGCATCAAAGAAGCAAGCTTTAACAAAGGAAAGAGAGGTGTAAGGGTTTGCAAAGTAATGGTTAGAATATGGCAGTTATGATGACCAAAAGCATGTTTTTCTTTGACAGAAAGCAGAAAATATTGATTGTTGTGATACTCAAATTCAGTTTATTACTCACTGACGTAGTTTCACTGATTTACACTTAATGTACCTACAAAACTTATTTTTAGAGTATTATTCAGTATTCAGAGCTGTTGCTGCTTTCTGTTGGAAGGTATGAAAAAATTTGCCATCTTAACCAGAATTTGAATTAGCAGTGGTTCTGATTGGTGAGGGGTGTATGTGAGGGCATCTCTAGGGCTACAGAGCAGGTTTGTCTGTGATGCCATGTGTGGTTTAAGTATCTGAACATAAATAATTATCACTTTAGGCAGCATAGCAGAAGGTGAACCATTTAATTTTAAAATATCTAGAGGACATGACAATGAACAATTCTGAATTTTTGTTTTTGTCTTGCGTGCTCTGAGAAAACTTGTCCTTGGTTTGTTGTCTACTGCTGTTTGATCCTGAACCATTTTCTTGGCAGTTTTTTTTTTGCTGATGATGGATTGCCATTGCTTTCCACTCTCAGTAGCAAGAGGAGGAGGCAGATCCCAAGTCACCTCAGTTGAAACTGGAATCAAACCCATACTGCTTTGACATTATTTGGAAGCACACTATAGCGATCTAGCCAACTGAGGTAACCCCCACTTGACTTGATCGTGGAACTAAATGTAAATCATTCTGCTGAACTTTTTTTTTTCTCATGTGTGTGTTTACCAATCTGCTTTGGGACTACCCTAAACAAAACGTCGGATGGCTAATGGTGTTTGACCTTGAACTTTTTTTTATTAAAAGGAAGGAAAGCTGGAGGATTTTGAGGAGGAAGAAAAGAAACTGGCAAGTGAAAATGAAGAGGAAAATGGGGAAGGTGAAGAGAGTGATGAGGATGACGATGGGGAAGAGAACCAAAGTGAAGAGAGTGATGAAGACAGTCATTCTGATGTAGAAGATGATAGCCATTCAGATTTAGGCTCCGATGTCGAAAGTGAGAAGGACAGTCTTGCGGCTGATGAAAAACCAGCTCAGTCCACTTTGACTAAAGAGAGTGCACCAAATGAAGAAGCAAGAAAAGCTATGATGGAAGCAGCCAAGACTGAGCTACCTTTCACTTTTCCTGGTAAGTCTTGGACTTTTGCTAATGAGCGGCTTTTTTTTTGTGGATGTGCAAAGCCTAGCATTGTTCATGCCTAAGGCCTCACTGGCATATTCAGCTTGCATTTGGTCCTGTGCTGTTCGGACCAGTTGTTTGAGGAGACTTATTAAAGTAATATCTGAATTGCAGTGGATTAATGACTTAATGGAGTTCAGGTAAAACAGTTCTGTAGTCTCTTGCTCAATCATTCCTGATTGCACACCCCTCTCATCCCAGGGAAAATGCAGTGGTTCTTTTTGTTGTATGTCCTCTATTGGCCACACTGGGGCATGACCAGTAGGTTTCCATCCTGATCTCATTCTAATGGTTTAATTTTCACAGTCCCTGAGTCATATGCTGACCTGAAGTCCCTGCTAACGGGGCATGTATCAGAGGAACAGTGTCTAATAGTGGAACGCATTCAGAAGTGTAACCACCCAAGTCTTGCAGCAGGAAACAAAGCCAAGTTAGAGGTGAGTTACTTATACTGTGAATAGTCAAATATAAAATAGCTGTTTATTCTCTGTATTATCCATCTGACCCATTTGTTCTATTAGGCACTGTGTAGACTGGTTACATGATGCACATTTTCTTTTATAAAAATCTAATTTATTTTTGGAGTATATAATGCTGGTAAAGCTGAATTTCTTGCCTATCCTTAAGTTTCTATACACAAAAGCGCAATGCTTGATCATAAAAAAATACAGCAGAGATTATTGAAATAAATACTTTAAAGCTCCATTAAAGCAGCAAATCTTTATTTAAATACATTTCTTTGCTCCATCATGACATGAATGAACCCATGACTGTGCTGAGCCTGTAATTAATTCTAAGGGTGGGTTATGAAGTGTGCCTGACATGCTATAAAACTGCCCTTCTGCTTCATTTTTCTGTACAATTCAAATTAGTGTGTAGAACCTTGTCACCTCTGTAATCAAAATCTGATACAATGAATTACTATTAGGAGCATGGTGGTTGAAGAGGCGATTAATTTCCTCTCTCTATCCGGAAAGATATTTGATTTGCGTGTGTAAGACGGTTCACGGTTCTGCTAACAGGAAGAATTTATTGTCTACTTCCAACTGGTATGCCTGATGAGTGTGTGTTGGCTCCACTGTTATTCATTATATTTAGTACACATGAATCTCCGACCTTGAAATATGTTGATAATGCCAAAATCAACTAATAGCAAGGAGGGCCATCAAGGACTCAGGAAGACATAAGTTAGTTAATAAAATATGTAGATAAGTGGTGGAAGCAGTTCTAAAGTGGAATGCTGTGAATTATGATGAGTGCATACTTAATGCAAGACACTGCAAAAAACATAGTAAGGAGAAGCTTTCTGGAGAGCAAAGTGTGTCTAAACAGTGACCTGAGGCTTCAGGCCAATGATTCCCTGAAAGAGCATGTGAATGATGGAAGTCACTGCCATTCTGGATTTTATAAATAAGGACCTAAGATTAAAGACATAATCATTTGTAGAAGTCATCTAAAGGGGGTTATTTTAGAGTTCTGCGTGCAGATATTTGTTTCCATAAAGGACAATGGTGAGGTAAAATTTTTTCACCCATAAAGTAGTGAACCTGTGGAATTCATTCAGTGGTTGAGGCCAAATCATTGAGTTTTTAAAAAGGAGATATTTCTGTTGTGCCTAAAGGGGTCAAGGGATAAATGAGGAAGGTGGGATGAGAGTGTTGAGCTCAGTCATAATCAATACAGCAGGCTGTAGGGTCTAATGGCCTAATTCTGCTTCTGTCTTTCTATACGTAGAGCTGTAGAGCATTGGTAGGGTGTTACACAAATCCTTAACATTGGAGAAAGAAGATGTAGACACAGAATTCAGCAAATTGGACTGTGAGGTTCTTGAGCAGTTTGACCTAGGGAGTGAAGTGTTTTTGGCAGGCCTAAAGTGGACAAATCCCCACGTCTGGATGAGTTGTATCCCAGGCTGCTGTGGGAGTCGAGAAATAATACACAGGCTGTGACCCAGTTCTATAAATTCCAGTCTGGCTGCAGGAGAAGTGCCAGAAGACTAGAGGGCAGCTAATGTGATTCCACTTTTCAAGAAGAATGGTAAGGATAAGCCAGGAAATTATAAACCAGTGAGTCTAACATCGGTGGTAGGAAAACTATTGAAGAAAATTGATCTCCACTTAGAAAGGCAAGACTTGATCAGTGATTGTCAGTATGGCTTTGTCAGAAGGAGGTCATGCCTCACAAATTTGATGGGTTTTCTTTGCGGAGCTGACCGGATCTGTAGAAGAGGTAGTGCAGTTGATATAGTTTATATGGATTTCAACAAAGCCTTTGACAAGGTATGACATGATCCTTTTGTAAAAAAGGATAAAAACACATGGGATCCAGGTAACTTGGCAAGTTGGATCCAAAATTGGTGTAATGGTAGGAGACAATGTGATGGTGGAAAGTTGTTTATGTGACTAGAGGGCACTGTACAGTGGCATACCACAGGAATCAGTGCTGGGATCCTTCTTGATTGTGGTATAACTGAAGAGTATAGAAGATGACACTCAAAGATTGGTCATGTGGTTAACAGTCAAGAAGAGCTCTTAGATTTCAGGAGGAAATGGGCAGATTGGTCAGATCAGTAACACATGGAATTTAACCCTGATAAGTGTGAGGAACTGCGCTTCAGAAATATTAAGATAAGGGAGTACTCAATGAATGGCAGGATACAGGCGGCTCAGAGGAACAGAGGGATCTTGAAAAGAGGCTGCATAGGCTTGGGTTGTTTTCTTTAGAGCAGAGAAAGCTGATAGGGGATCTACTTGAGATTTGCGACTGAGTGGCCTGGACAGGATGGATAGGAAACAGCTGTTCCTCCTAGTCAAAGGATCGATAACAAGGGGGCACATATTTTTTTAAAGTGAAAAGCAGGAGTTTAGAGGAAATTTGAGGAAAAAATGTCCATCCAATGAATGAAGAGAATCTGGCACACACTGCCTGGGAGGGTAGTTGAGGTGGGAAACCTCACAACTTCTAAAATAATACTTGGATGAGCACTTGACAAGTCATAACATTCAATGCTATAGGCCAAGTACTAGAAAATAAGACGAGTGTAGATTTTGTTATTGCAGGTACAATGGCTGAAGGGCCTGTTCTGTACTGTATAATTCTATAAAATGGCCATGTTCTTCAAGACCGAAAGAACATGAACTGCACCAGTTACAACTGAATAAAATAGGTGCTAGCCATTCACCAGTTTATTTTTCAAGACAATGCTCTGACCAATCAGAGTTAACCTGCCTGGTTTAAAATGTAGACACAGCCTGGCAGTTAACTGTCATAAGACTTAATGGGTGAATTCTCTATGGCAGCACCTCTACCAATCAGTCATCACAGTTCTCTCATGCAGTATAATGGCACTTTAACTCTTGAAATGGCACATTGTCTTGAATGTGAGACGATAAGCTTTAACAAAGTGTGCCTTTGTTAGCAATACTTAATTATATTTTCATATAGAGTCATAGAGATGTACAGCATGGAAACAGACCCTTCGGTCCAACCTGTCCATGCCGACCAGATATCCGAACCCAATCTAGTCCCACCTGCCAGCACTTGGCCCATATCCCTCCAAACCCTTCCTGTTCATATACCCATCCAAATGCCTCTTAAATGTTGAAATTGTACCAGCCTCCACACTTCCTCTGGCAGCTCATTCCATACAGGTACCACCCTCTGCATGTAAACATTGCCCCTTAGGTCTCTTTTATGTCTTTCCCCTCTCACCCTAAACCTATGCCATCTAGTTCTGGACTCCCCGACCCCAGGGAAAAGACTTTGTCTAGTTGCCAAATCAATGCCCCTCATAATTTTGTAAACCTCTATAAGGTCACCCCTCAGCCTCCGCATTCCAGGGAAAACAGCCCCAGCCTGTTCAGCCTCTCCCTGTAGCTCAAATCCTCCAACTCTGGCAACATCCTTGTAAATCTTTTCTGAACCCTTTCAAGTTTCACAACATTTTTCTGATAGGAAGGAGACCAGAATTGCACACAATATTCCAACAGTGGCCTAGCCAATGTCCTGTACAGCTGCAACTTGACCTCCCAACCCCTGTACTCAATACTCTATCATGAACGATTTGATAGAGAACTTAGGGATGTCACTTGTCTGTAACAAAGGTCATTGTTTTATAACTATTGCAAAGAGACTGAGAAAAGATTTCATTTCAGTTCATTCACAGATGTGGTTGCTATGGAGAAAGCCTGCATATTTGCCCTTTACCCATTTTAATACCCTTGCCTAATTGTCTTTTGAGAAGAAATTATTGAGCATATTTTTGAGTTAGTTTGTGTGATGAGGGAAGGAGTTCCAGGATTTTAACCCAAACATTTATGAAAGAACTGTTATTATTCTAATTCAAAATGATGGGAAACTTAAAACCCTACGTCATTGTGATATTCCGATGCATTTTATTTCCGTGTTCTTGATGGCAGAGGTCACAGGTGTAGGCGATGCTGTGGTGAGTTGCTGTGCTGCATTCTGCAGGTGGTACTGCTCCTACTGGTTATTTGTGAAGAGAATGAATGTTTAAACTGGTGTTTGGGTGCCAGTCTGGCACACTGTTGAGACCAGGATGGTGTGTTATTGGCATTACACTCTTCCAGGCGGCTGGTAGAGGATTGGAAGATGGGATTGCATTACGTACTGGAGATGCTTGGTGGAATCTTTAAGAAAGGTCCTTTGCATCACAGACGTTCTTTATAAGATATGGTTGGAGCACAGACTACCTTTTAAGAGAATATTGGATAAGCATTTAAAGTATACCAAGAGATATTGGGTAATATAGTGAGCACGCATCTGTGTGTGTTTATCTGGTACAATCACTCAAACAGCCGACACCAGATACGATGTATTGAATAGTGTCCTCATGCTGTAAATTTCTCTGGTTCTGTTGAATAAAATCATGTTTATCATCCTTCATGATGCCACTACAATCAAGTATCATTTTGCAGTTTACAGCACAGAAACAGGACATTTGGCGGCTGTTCCCGCCACTGTTCATCCTCCACGCAAGCATCTGACTGCTGCCTTCCCCAGTAGTTCTGGTGGGGCAAGTGATTCCTTTTATTAATATTCTGTTACTTTTTTGAGTTTCTCAGTGGGGAGCAATCGTCTTGTTTGTGAAGTCTAGCCACGTCCGCCAGTTAATCAGAGTCCTTGCCCCATTATGCTGCCCCTTAATGATACTGTCAAGTAACACCGGTAGATTTCACATGTGTATGTTGATGGCATCCGGATCTCCCCACTACCATCTCTATCCATCAACTATATATGTTTTTTCTGTTGGCAGAAGCTATTTGGTTTCCTGTGGGAATATATTGGGGAACTGGCAACCAGGCAGCCAGCAGAACTGAAGACAATTGACAAGATAATGCCGTAAGTATCACTCAGTTTTAAGGACTTTTTTTTTATTTTTGAGATTTTAAATGCATGTTTCTATCTTTAAGCATCAATCCTACATTAGAACTCTTCAAATTTCCAGAGACTTTAGTGTTTTGATATTATTGGGTTTGGTTTAAAATTTTAAACTTTTAGAATTGATGTGGACCTGGAGGTTAGATAGTCAAATGACAGTGGTAATATTACTGAAGGAGTGCTGCACAACCGTTGATGCAATACATTCAGTTGAGATATTAAATTCTTCTGTCCACTTGGGTGGATTTAAAAGATCCCACAGAGCTATCCCTAATGGCCTGACCAGTACATATATCCTTTAAATGCTCCCTGGCATAAAGGAGGATGGATATGGTTCTTGGCGGTCAGTCATCTAAACTCCAGACCATCTCTTCTGGAGTTCCTCAGGGTAGTGTCCTAGGCATCTTCAGCTGCTTCATAAATGGCCTTCCCTCCATGATGTCAAAAGTGAGGATGTTCACTGATGACTACATCATGTTCTGCATCATTTGCAACTCCTCAGACACTGAAACAGTCCATATCCAAATGCAGCAAAACCTGGGCAATATCCAGGTGTGGGCTGACAATTAGCAAGTAAACCTTCTGTCATACAAGTGCCAGGTAATAACTATTTTCAAGAAAAAAAGTATCTAACCATAATTATATTACCATCACTGATCCCCACTGCCCCACTAAGAATTTCCTGGGGATTATTATTGATCAGAAACTGAACTGGTTTCACCATTTACAGTGGCTACAAGGTGAATGTCAAAATCCAGGAATCCTACAGCGAGTAACTCTCCCCCTGAATCCCCAAAACCTGTCCACCATCTACAGGGCACGTCAGGAGTTTGATGGAATACTCCCCATTAGTCTGATGAGTGTAGCTCTAACAACACTCAAGAAGCTTGACCCCATCCAGGAAAAAGCAGGCCCCTTGATTGACATCTCATCTACAAACTTCAGTCCCTTCCAGTGAGGCTCAGTAGCAGCAGTGTCTACTACCTCTAAGTACCACTGCAGAAATTTACCAAGGGTCCTGAGACAACACCTTCCAAACCCACAACCACTATCAGTGGGCAAGGCACGTACATGGGAACACACCACTTGCAAGTTCCCCTCCAAAACACTCCTCATCCTTCAAAGTAAATCCCTGTTCTTTCAGTGTCAATTCGTCAGAATCCTGGAACTCTCTCCAACTGCACTGATGCTCCACTTACACAAAATGAGTGCAAAGACAGCACAATGCCACTGGGTCAAGGGCAATATCGATGGGTACTAAATGCTAGTCCAGCCAGCAACATCCACATCCAAAGAATCTTTCTGCACAGAAACAGACATTTATCTCATTAATATAGGTTCAGTATACTGGGGATAACCTGCCTACTGTTCAAAATAGTGCCATAGAATCTTTAAACCTCATCTTAGCTGAGTGTTAAATGTCTCATCTAAAAGGCAACACCTTTGACAATGCAGCGACCCCTCAGTACTGCAGTGCAGTGCCAGCCCAAGCTTTGTACTCAAGCCTCTAAAGTAGGCCTTGAATCCACGACCTTCTGACTGAGGTAAGACTACGGAGTCGAAAAGTATGGTACTGGCAAAGTACAGCAGGTCAGGCTACATCTGAGGAGCAGGAGTGTCAGCGTTTCCGGGTAAGAGTGCGACCAACTGAACTATTGACACAAATTTGCTGAGTTATACTTGGGCACCAAATTATGTTTAACTGGATGCCAAGAAATAGTTGAAAGGAGTGTCAAAACTTAATGAAAAAGGAAGACCGTTATCGAGAAATGTTAATATTACACTCCTCGGGGCTCTGTTCATGTCAGTTTCTTCTTTTCCTTTTGCAGCGAGTTATATGAACTGTCACAATTATTCCCTGAAGCTGCTTGCAGCTGTGTTCAATCAACCCTTCGACAAAGTATGCAGGAACTAGAAAACCAGCTGCAAGTCAAAGGTCGGGCTTCATTTCCTGGATTAGATAAGGTATGAAAATCAGCACGAAAGCAGTCAATATATTGCAGTTAGGTTCCTTAATTACCATGGTAGGTAATACTAACCTATCTAACTAATCCTTCCATTAAAATTATCCATTCTCCACACCATCTATCTGCTGCTTGCGTGACTTCAAATTGTTTGGCCTCCCCAATCCAATTCTGTCTTGATCACTCTGTGGAGTGAATTGATGTTGCTTTTATCCAGTTTATAATTGTGTCTTAAAAAACCCAAAGAATTGTGGATGCTGGAAACCTGATGCAAAGACAGAAATTGCTGGAAAATTAACAGGTCTGGTGGCATAGTTGGAGTGAAAAACAGTTAACTTTTTGGGTCCAGTTGTCCTTCTCGAGAAAGGTTCTGAAGCAGGGTCACTGAACCTGAAACATTAACTCTGCTTTCTGTCCACAGATGCTGCCAGACCTGCTAACTTTCTGCAGCATTTCTGTTTTTATTGCAAGCATCTTCTTGCAACTTTGGAGACTAACCATTTATCCACCATCAACACGTATGTTATGGTCATTGTTCACGGGAGTGAGTGCCTGAGGCACCTTCCAGTAAAAAGCCCTGACCCCCACTTTAATCTTTAAAACTCAAACATTCCAGGGTTGCTGTCAGCAGGATTCAGTACAGGTCACATGACTTCATTCATTACTCTTTAAATCCTAAGTTAAAAAGATGCAGTCCTATAGCACACCAATATTGTAAAAGAAATTACGTGTAACAGATTGGGAACAAAATGACAATGAAAAAAATGGGTATAAATCCTTATTCTGCAGTAACTCAGCAATGAGTCCCAGGCTAATGCTGGGTATATGGATTCAAACCCCTCAGTGGCAGCTGGTGGCATATAAATTAAAGTAATAAAAGTTTTGGATTGAGGGCTCATGCCAGTGATAGTGTCTCGAAACTAGCATGAATAAGCCCATCTGGTTTCCCATTGTCCTTCAGGGAAGGAAGTCTGCCATTATCTGGCCTGACCTACACGTGACTCCAGATCCACGATAATGTGGTTGGCTCTTAACTACCTCTAAAATGGCTGAGCAAGCCAATCAGTTCAAGAACAGTTAGGGATAGGGAACAAATGCTAGGCTTGCCAGTAACACCCACATCCCGTTAAAGGAAAAAGGCTGCTCATGCTGCTTCATCAGCTTCTGGATGAATGTAGCAATAGACATTTGATACCACCATGAGTTTCTATCATTGATGCAGTGTTTGGATTTCCTTTCAGCTGCTTTACATAAAGATTGCAGGAGCTCTGTTCCCCACCTCTGATTTCCGACACGTAGTGGTGACCCCTGCGCTGGTGTACATGAGTCAGATAGTCACCAAGGTAGGTACAAGGATTTGCACTTACTCTATTCATAAACTTTACCACATAAAAATAGGCTGTTGGCTTCATTATGCCAGTATCTATTTTGCATCAAAGCTTGCTGACCACTTTCTTCACCTAAATCTGTCAACATATTCTTCTAATTTCTCCCCAGTATTGGTCCAGCTTCCACTTAAAAACATTCTGGCTGTTCACCTTAACTAATTCTTCTGTCTGGGTAGAAAAGCCTTTCTTAAATTTCTTATTGGATTTATTCTTGACTACCTCATATTTATAGCCCCTAATTTAGACTGCACAGCTTAGATCTGGTCTGTTGTTTTTGGGATTATCTAGCCTTGTCTATCATTTGCACTGAATGCTGTTTGCATGCAAGTAATCCTGTGTTACCTCATTTTTTTATCTGCCTGGAGCTGCTCCTGGCGTGCCTTCCTGAGCTCTTCTCAGAACCCCATGGGTTTAATGGTAATGATGAGGGTGGGCATATACCATGCTGTGAGGTTGTAGATTGTCTTGGAATACAGTGTTGCTGATAGTCAACAGTGTGTCATGGCTGCCCATTCCTGAATGCTAGATCTGTTCAAAATCTATTCCATTAAGCACGGGATAATGCCACACAACACAACATTAGATTGTGAGAAACTAACAATCACACCTTGACATTTGTTGGCATTTCCATCCCTGAATCCCACACTATCAATTTCCTGGGGGGGTTACATTGACCAGAAACTGAATTGGGCAAGTCATATAAATACCATGGCTACAAGAACAGATCAGAGACTAGGAATCCTGCAGCGAGTAACTCAGCTGATTCACTATAGCTTGTCTACCATCTACAAGGCACAAGTCAGGAGTGTGATGAAATACTCTCCATTTGCCTGCATGAGTGCAATTCCAACAACACTGATCGATAGCTATGTAGGTTACAGCACTTCCAGGGTCTTACCAAATGCTTTTCCCTAAATGTAATAGTGATTTCTACCTCTACCACCCTCGCAGGCAGTGACTGCCTGACCTCCACTGTCTGGCTGAGAACTAGCTCTCTTTTGTCCTTTCACCAATTAACCTATGGCCTCTGGTTTTGCTGTCTCTGTTTATGAAAGTAGCTAGTTTTGCTTCTTTTGGATTCTAGTACAATTGACTTTCAATGCCTTGTTTGCACCATATAAAGTTTTGTTAGCCTGTTGTGTTTTTTTTAATCTGCCACTGGTCTTGCATGTTTCAGTTCAGTCCCCCTAATGATTAGCTGACTGTGGGGGAGAAATATTCCTTGTGTTTGCTCCGTATTAAAGGAAATCTTAAACTGATAAGAATATATTGGTTACGGATAAAGAAAGTTAACTTAGCCTAGCAAAGGCCACAGATTTAAGCTCCTTGGTTCAAGAACCAGAGAATAGCTCAGCACAGTTGTTTAGTACACAGCCAGCTGTGATGAGCTGGAATCTGCTGTCTGAAAGGGTAGTGAAAGCAGATTCAATTGTGACGTTCAGAAGGAAACAGGATACATATTTGAAGGATAAAAACAGGGAAATAGGACTGATTTAATTACTCTCTGAAAATATGCTTATTGTTTCTCAAGAATGAGAGCAGACACCTCCTGTCTTTCTTTACCTTTTCTCTGTCTACTTTTCTCTCCTCGCTGAAACTTCTATTGCCCTGGCAATATTATGCAAATAGTGTTGCCTTCATATAATTTTAAACTTACCATCTTGTATTTGTTGATATTTTATGTAAACAGTGCTCTGTCGCCTTACTGCGAGATGTTGCTGCTGGACTGTTTGTGTGCTGCCTCTTCCTGGATTATGTTTCACTCTCAAAGAGGCTGATTCCTGAGGTTATCAACTTCCTTGTGGGAATTCTTCACATGGCAGTACCTAACAAAAGCACCTTGGGTATGTTTGTCTGTGTAAGAGTCATTGACTTGGAGTTTTGCTAGCTTCATTTAAAATCAGCTAAAACAGTACAAAAGACAAAGTGTGAATTACATCCAGTACAGGTTATGCAACCTCAACCTTTTGTGCTAGTTGAAAAAAAAATGTAGGCTTGCTCTAACTGGTCATGCCAAGAAATCAATTAAAAACCATTATGACATTTTGCTAATTGCATCCATTTACAGACCTATCAGTTGAACAATATATAAATATCATAAAGCCCCTCAATCTTTCACATTTCTTAAAATATATTAAAGAACTGAGCGTATGGTACATCAACATAGCTAGAATAATAAAACAAAACGGATGCTGGAAATCTGAAACAAAATTGCTGGTGAAACTCAGCAGGTTTGACAGCATCTGTAGAGAGAAAACAGCATGTTGGGTCAGATGATTTCCTCAGAACAGGCTTCAGATATAGCTAATAAGTGGTCTGCCAAGTTATTTTGTGACTCGTAAGTTATTTTAGTCACTTCCAAACTAGACTGAATTAAGCTGATTATATTTTTTAAAAAAAACAGAATTGCTGGAAAAACACAGCAGGTCTGACAGCATCTGTGGGGACAAAGCAGAGTTAACATTTTCTTCAGAACTTTGTAGTTAAGTTTGATCAATTGAACCAAACTAGGTTTTCAGAAATATATTTATTGCAATTATTTTTTCTAAATTATGTTCGAAAATGCTGCTGATTTGCACTGGTTCATGAAAGATTTTGCAATGAGCAATATATTAATCATTTTGACCAGAAATGAGCAAACATTCTCTTTGCAGGACAAATGCAGTTTGCCTCTTGATGATTCATTACACTTCAAGCAGAAATCTTTTTACCCTTATTCGTGTGTGTGTGTGTACACATATAAATAACATTTGCTTTAATCTTCTAATATAAAGATTTTGCTTTCTTTGAATGTATAAATACCTTGTAGACTTATGCCATAACCAATAAAATGGTCGATTTGCTCACTCCCAAAAAAGTTAGATTGTGGATGATTTTTATGTAAAAATGTAGCTTTTGTTAGCAAATAGAAATCTTTTGTTAACAGGAAATGGTGAACATAGAACATAGAAGAATACAGCGCTAATACTATCTTTGACAAGCAATGCCACACCTCCCCCTCTTTTACCCCCACCTCTGACCCTACTAAAACATTTAAATCCCGGAACCTGCAACAGCCAATCTTGTCCCTGTTCTAGCCATGTCTCCGTAATAGCCACAACATCGAAGTCCCAGGTCCCAGGTGAAGAAGTGATGTCTCAGATAAAAGGGTAAAATAACGAACTATAGATCTCTTGGGAGACAGAGAAATAACATTTCACCCTAACAGGGATGAATATACTTTATTAGTGCCTTACAATTACCATTCAGCATTAATTCACAATTCATAGAGATGAGGGGAAAAAAATCAGTTAATTTCTCTGTAAGACATTGAGTGTGTCAAGACTCAGTCAACCTCTACTTTTTTCTTTGGAAACAAGGCAGTGTCAAATCCAAGAAATTTACATATGTTGCACAGTCTTCCTTTTCACATTTGTGCCTGTTTCGAAGAAGGTCCAAACATTAGCCACTGTCTGCAGGTGGGGACAGAAAGACAGTTCGCCACAAATGCTGCATTCTCTTGATTCCGTGTGTCTTAATTGCTCACTACAGGGTACACTCTGGTGCCACCTTTTAAACCATCTGCAAAATCCTCTGACCTGATGGTGGTGAAAGATAAAATGGCTGCCAAATCATGGGAAATGAAGCCTTTGCCAATTACCCAGATACAGAGGGTGGAACAGCAGGATGAATCACAAACAGTGAACTTCAAGTGAGTAGTAACCTGCACTTCATTGCTCAGGCAATTACTTTATGACGAACTGATGGTGGGGAGGTGGTAGGAATTGGTAACCAGCGAACACAGATTTAAAATAATTGACACAAGAATGAGAGTTTCTTTTAACCAATTATTACGATTTGAAATGTGCTGCACTAAAGAGTGATGGAAGTAAATTCAATAATAATTTTGAAAATCAAATTAAATGAACACTGGGAAGGGAAAAAAAAATTGAAGCTATGGAGGAAGTCTCATTCATCTGCCCAAATGGACGAGCTGACTCAAATGGCTCAGGAATGATGGTCTGAGTCGCCAACTCATGTTCTGTAAATTTCAATGATTGACTGTCTTCTCATCCCTTTCATGTTTTTATACCTGCCATGAAGGTGCGGAGATTCTGTTTCACAAAAAATAGTCACTCAAAGGTTCCCCTCCCAAATGACCATTGTTCATGTGCGAACTTTGACGGTGTACAGACGAGCAATCTGGACAGTACAATAAATCCTCTGTACCTCCTGATCCTTTTAGAACCAACTAATTGTTTATCTCCTGGGAAAGATGAGGGAAAATATCAGTGAGAAATTGAACGATAAGTGTATTTCAGTGCTGGAAAGCTGCTGTAATCCACTAAGGAGTAAAGAGACTTGTCACTTGAATAATGTGAACGATTTATTGGATTTTCTTTAACTTCTGCTTTAGGTTCTCCTGCATAGCCTTGTGTCTTAACCTGTGCAAGCGATGTGCCTCCTTGTATAGGTCATTACCTTCATTTCGGGAAATAATTAATCCACTGGAAATGCTTCTTACCTCACATCTACCTGTGAGTGATTACCCAGCTCAGCTCCAGGTAGGAACTTGGTTCTTGGTCCAGGTATTTTTTGTGTTGTCACCTGTTAGACAGCATTTCGTGATATAGAATTTACATACTGAAACAGACCATTTGGCGTAATTCTATTTCTTGTGTTAACTGGCCTATGTCAGTGTTAATGACTCACGCCAAACTCGCTAATCCCACCTACCCACTTCATCCGACTTTATCAATAATCCTACTATTTATTTCTCCCTCATGCTTATCCACCTTCTTCTTGAGTAAAGTATCTGTGCTACCTGTCTCAACCATTGTTACTGAATTCTGCATTCTCATCACACTCTGGTTAAAGAGGCTCCACCTGAAGTACCTGAATTAGATTCATTAGTGACCATTTTATATTTATGAACCATAATATTGACCCCCCACACGAGGCAATTTCTATGTCTACCCTAGTAATGACCATGTACGATAAGAGAGAGTCAAACCACTTCCCTCTGAAACTGTTACTGAATCCCCACTATCAACATCCTCGGAGTTACCCAGCTAAATGAAAACCGTACCTTTCAAGAGCAGGTGAGGTGGTGAGAATTCTGAAGCATGTAACTCATCTCCCACAGTCCATCCACCATCCTCAAGTTACAAGTCAGGAGTATAATGGAGTACCCTCCATTTGCCTGGATGAGTGCAGTTCCAGCAATACTCAAGAAACCTGACACCAACTACCCTTTTGATGGCACTACATCCACTCCCTTCAGCAATCACTGCCTCCACCGCCAACAATAATGGAACCAGTACATACCATCTGCAAGGTACACTGCTCAAATGAACCAAGCTCCCTTTAAACCCATCACCTCGAAAACCCGGAAGGACAAGGGCAGCAGGTGCATAGGAATACCACCTCTGCACGTTCCCCTCAAAGAAATGAAGGTTGACGTCATTGAAACTTACTGAAATCTTATAGGGTGATATGTATTGAGTGTTTTATGTGGCTGGTGAGTGTAGCACAGAGGAATGTAGTCCAAGATTAAGAGCCAGACTGTTTAAGATTGAGGTGAACTGCTTTCAGAGGGTATTAAATCTTTGAAATTCTCTACAGGGGGCTGTAGCGGCTCAACAGATTGTGTTCAAGACCATCATCAATAGATTTCTGGATACTAATAATATCAAGAGGTGTTTGGCTGGTAGGGAAACAGGGTGGATTATTAACCATAACTTGTTTGAATGTCAGGACAGACTTGATGGGCTGAATGGTCTACTCCTCCTATCTCCTCTGTTTCTAAGCAACATCTATGTTGAAAATTGGATCTGTTTCTCTGTTCTCTTGACCTTTGTTGCTGAATCCAAAAGCCTGGAAATGCCTCCCTAACAGCCACTATGGTTGTACTTTCCCTGCATCAATCACTTGGACTGCAGCAGTAAAAGTGGCTGTTCTTCACCACTTTCTCAAGGACAGTGGGCAATGAATGCTTGTCTAGCCAGCAGCATCAACATTTCACAAGTGATTAAACATTTTTAAAAACCCTGTTGTAATCCTAGAAGACCATTATTAGGTCACTCTCAGCCTCCTCTTTCCTTGCATGAAGAGCCCTAACATAGTCTCAACATCAGAAAATAATTCTGACACAACTGTTTAGAAATATGGAAGTGGGAATTCCCACTGTGACAAATAACTGAGAAATTCTGACTGAAAGCTCTTACCTCCTTTCATCTGCTGGTGTAAGGTAATTTGGTTAGTGACAAAAGAACTGCAGATGCTGGAATCCCAAATACACAGGCAGGTGGCTGTAAGAACACAGCAAGCCAGGCAGCATCAGGAGGCTGGGGGAACACAGCAAGCCAGGCAGCATCAGGAGGTGGAGAAGTGGACATTTCGGGTGTAACCCTTCTCCATCTCCTGATGCTGCCTGCCTTGCTGTGTTCCCCCAGCCTCTTGATGGTGCCTGCCTTGCTGTGTTCCCCCAGCCTCCTGATGCTGTCTGGCTTGCTGTGTTCCCTCAGCCTCCTGATGCTGCCTGGCTTGCTGTGTTCCCTCAGCCTCCTGATGCTGCCTGCCTTGCTGTGTTCCCCCAGCCTCCTGATGCTGCCTGGCTTGCTGTGTTCCCCCAGCCTCCTGATGCTGCCTGCCTTGCTGTGTTCCCCCAGCCTCCTGATGCTGCCTGGCTTGCTGTGTTCCCCCAGTCTCTTGATGCTGCCTGGCTTGCTGTGTTCCCCCAGCCTCTTGATGCTGCCTGGCTTGCTGTGTTCGAGGGCCGAAGGGCCTGTACTGCACTGTAATGTTCCATAAGTTCTATGTTCCTCCAGCCTCCTGCTGTGTAAAGTAATTTGGCTGATCTGTTTGAAATGGAAGGGTGAGGCAACCAAGATGGTATTTCATGTCTTAAGCGAGAGATAGAATAAAACATAGCTTCAACTGCCAGCTTCTATGATCGCCTTCAGTCCCACAAACCTTAGATCTCTGTGCTTCTGTAATTTTGGCTGCTTGCAGCTTGCCAGTACCAGTCAGTCTGCCGATGGTGGTAAGGCCGTAAGCTCTGCAATTTTCTTCCTCAACTCCTCTGCTTCTCTATCCCTCTCTCATTTCCTTAAAGATTAAGCTTTTTAATTATACGTTCTAAACATTTTCAGTTATAATTTCCCCTAGCACACGCTTCCTGAGCCTCAGAGTCATCAACAACTTTCCAAGTGAAATACTAGGTTAAAAAGCTACTACAATATAGCTGCTAAGTAGGAAGGTCGTTCGGTGTCTGATAGTGATCCTGTGAAGTGCCTTGGGAAGTTATACTAATTTAAGGATGCCATGTCAATGCAGGTATTAATTTTTAATATGGTCTTACCCTTAACGTATAGGAGTTATATCACAAGGTCCTAACGGAAGTGCAAGAGAGGCCAGCATCCTATACGCCACTTGAGTTTGAAAAGAAGAAACCAGTCCCTTTAAAGCTGTTCACACCCAAAATAGTGGAAGTGTAAGTTTATTTAATTGCATATCATGTTGAGTGTTGTACAGAAACCCATGAAAAAATTATAAATTAGATCATGCCTTGCTGAAAATTGAACAGCTTAATAACATTTTCAAAATTGTGTGAAGTCTGTATAAGTGAGTGAATGGCCAGTCTCTACAGAAGAACTCCTGGGGTTGTACTGATCGTAGTTAAGTGAGTATCTCAAAGGAAGGTGAGGGAAATTCTTCCAGAAAATTACATTTTGGGATACAGTCGATGAGTGAATAATTTGAAATATGACTTGTTGAGTATAGCAGTCTTTGAAGGAATTGAGTGCCTTTGATTCCCAAAGCTCTCATGCTGAGGGCTTTTTCTCATGTCATTTCCAAGTCTACTGTAGACCAGCTAACAGAAGTTAATTGATTGCTAGAATTAATCAACAACTCCATGGTAGTTGTGTTAGGCAACTAACAGATGAATTAGATGGATTTCTGGGTCCTTCAAAAGTCTTTTGTCTGCCAATTTTTAAATGAAGGTAGGGGAACAGTTACAAACTGAAGCTGGTGATTTCCGTTGAGGATATGTGTCACATAAAGGTTGGAGTGATTTGAATAATGTTTCAAGTGGAAACTATAAGCTGTTTGTCCGTTGACATTGCCTGGTTTAGATCCAGAGGGACAGGTCTCTATGAGCTGTCAATGTTAATGCTGATCAATTTACCTTTCCTGTCCTGGCAGTCAGGGAGCATGAGAATGGAGTCCAAGAAGTTGCTGCCTCGATCACAGAGCCAGAACTGTTTGTGTAAGCACAATGGCTCAATAGTAGAGCTAGGCCCTAGAGTCTGGACTGCACGAAAATCAGTTTTTAAAAACAAGAAGGGCTTTGAGTTCATTCAGGTTTAAATTCAGATCAGTGAAATAATGTGATGTGAACAGGAGTAGGCAGACTTCTATCTCAGATTGGAGAGTTCTTTCCCTCTGTTTTTATTCAAATGATCTCTTAAACAGTTAACCGTGAAGAATTGTCTCAATGAGTCAACATTCCCCAGAGATGTCACAAATCTGTCAAGTTAAATTATTTCAACCACAGTGGCAAAAAAGATGCTAAAACTTACTATAGTAACTGGGGAGAAGAACACCAGGCAAGGTTCTATCGCTGAATACTAATGGGACCAGCATATTCTTCTGTGGGTGTCTGCTGAGATCCACTGGTTGAGGCTCATTGTCAAAGAAAAGTCACCAGGGCTGGCTCCCATGAGAGTGCACCTGGAGTCTCCCCCCTCCTCCTACACCCTCACAGGCCATGTGTGGGAGTGTGGGAATGGAAATTGGAACAGTGGGGACTTTTCAAAATAATAAGTCTGAAGCTTGTGCTTTCAGCTCAGATTACGGGCGAAAACGAGGTGGTACCCGGCAAGAGAAAGAGCGAATGAGGCTCATCCATAAGCACAAGCGGGAATTTAAAGGAGCTGTTCGAGAAATCCGCAAAGATGCACAGTTTCTGGCCCGACAGAAGTTATCAGATATTATGGAAAGGTAAGCAAGCACTGATAGGTTCTGCAATAAAACATTGCCCTTCACAAACACTGAACACCTAATCATTCTTTGGCTATGCTTCAAAGACAGCATAATTGGTTGCAGTTGCACTGTGGGAAATGTTGCCAGTTTGAACCTCGCAAATCCACAAACAGCAACATGAAAATCACCAGATCATCTAGTTTTGTGGAGACAGTGACATAGCAGTAATGTCGTAAGCACTAGTAAGGCAAAGGCCAGGGCTATAACTACAAATCCCATCACAGCAGCTGATTCCACTCAAATCTGGGAATGTTTATGACCATGACCGTTCTCATCAATTGTTCTAAAACAACTGGTTCACTAATGTCCTTCAAAGAAGGACATATTTTGTCCTTGCCCAATTTGGTTTATGTGTGACTCCAGACTCATATCATCAATGACCCTTAACTATCTGAAATAGTGTAGCAGGCCACTCTCTTTAAGTAGCAATTAGAGATGGGCAACAAATATTGGTTTTTGGGATGTGGCATCTGGGAGAACTTACTTGTTTCCCTTGAAATAATGCCAGGAGATCTTTTATATAATAGGAAGATAGAGGGAGCCTCAGTTTAAACTTAACAGAAAAGTGGCACCTCCAGTATTGAAGTAATCCTTCAGTACTGCATTAGAAGCCCAAGCTAGATTACATGCTTAAATCTGTGGAGTGTGGTTTCTCCATGCCCAGTGAGGTTTTGGATGAGAAGCCCAGTCCCTTTCAGAACTTTTTGTTCTTTCACAAAGTGATGGTGTCATTGTCTAGGCCAGCACTTATTGACCATCCCTAATTCTCCTCCTATCTTGAACCACTGTGGTCCATGTCACGTATGTTGCGATATGGAAGTGAATCCCTCTGTTACTTAAACCCAAACATCCAGAAAAGCCCACCTCACCTCGCCTCATAAGCTATTAAAATATGAGTGACAGAACTCCCAAATTCCACTATTTAAAGAAAATAACGTAAATTTATTTTTTTTAACTCTAAAAGTGAACATTAAACAACAACTATTCAAAACGCTAAGCCCCCCCCCTTTCTGTTAACTGCGTATTACCTGCCTCCAACTTTATAATGATGTACTGTTCCAATAAGACACTTATTAAAATTGCATCAACTTAATTTCAAAACCACACAGCAATTGTCGTCTTCAGTGTCTGTCTGTCTTCCAGCTGAGGATCACCCTGGATCGTCATCTTTCTTTTCACTGCAAATATGTTTCATGTGAAAAGGTTCCTTTGACATAGAGTAGTTTCCTAATTTCCTGGGTCTCTCTTGGTGGCAATTGCTCTGTCTGCAATTTTCAAAATGCCGGCATTTTCATATTCCCAACATCAAATTGTCTCATTGGTTCGATGTTGGCAAAACAATAAATTCAAATTCAGTTGGGTTTTAGTATCCTAGGGCATAATTTAAACTGATTGGTTAAATTCAAATTGTTATTAAAACAGCAACCAAAACCTAGGTATCCATTTCACAGCCAAATCTTACATATTTTCAATATTCCAAGACACCCTGGGACTGCCATCTAGTCATTTATGCAGGTGCTTGTAAGCTCTCAGTTCAGAACAGCATTCACTCTCTTAAAGGTGCAGTACACGCCTTCGACTTCATAACATGTAGGTGCATCCATAACCCTGTCAGGGAGAGTGTTATGAACATAAGCAGCATAGATCATTCAGCTCATTGAGACTCCTCAGCCATTCAATGACATTAGGTGTTGGTGTTCCAAATTCCCATCTACCCCTGACAACCTTTAATTCCCTTGTTCGACAAGAATCTGTCTACCTCCACCTTAAAATAATTTAGTGAAGTATTCTCCACCCCTACTGAGGCAGGGAGTTCCAGAGTTTCTCACTACAAAATCTAATGTAACCTCCTCGCTAGTTGGTTCCAGAATGTGTTACTCTAAGAAACTATCTCAGTCATACATTGAGCTCCTCATCTGGCAATGACTGCCAATCTAATTTTTAAAATTTATATGTAGACTAAAATTGCTCATTATTATATTAGAATTCACCCTGAAATTTCAGTGGATGAAGGTTGAGTCCGATGTATTGATATTATAATCCAGTAAATATAACTACAACGACGTGAGGGAGGAGGGAGCCGGAGTTGATTGGAAGGGATGCCTAGCAGGGAAGACAGTGGAGCAGCAATGGCAGGAGTTTCTGGGGGTAATTCGAGATACGCGGCAGAAATTCATCCAAAGGAAGAAGAAACATGCTAAGGCAAGGGGAAAGCAACCAGGCTCACAAGGGAAGTCCAGGGACAACATAAAAGGAAATGAGAAAGCATACAATGTGATGAAGATCAGCGGGATGCTAGAGAATTAGGAAGCCTTTAAAAACCAACAACTACAAAAGCAGTAAGAGGGGAGAGGATGAAATTTGAGGGTAAGTTAGCTAGAATATGAAAGCATTTTATTTTCAGATATGTAAAAGGTGGATATTGGACCATTGGAATATGAGACTGGAGAAGTAGGAATTCTGTGACCATGACTCCTGGTTATGGACTCTGATCATTGGGAACATCCTTGCTGCACTTAACTTGACTGATCCTAATAGAATTTTATAGGTGTCTGTGAGATGCCCCCTCATTTATAATTATTCTGAATATAATCCTAGGCAGTCCAGTCTCCCTTCGTGTCAGTGCTGCCATCCCAGGAATCAGTGCGGTGAACATTTGTTGCACTCCTCCATATCCAGAGTGTCCTTCCTCTGTTAAGGAAATGCCAAAACTGTACATGATACACTTGCAGCAAGAAATCCCCTGCTCCTGTACTCAAATCCTCTTGCTATGAGAGTTATTTGCTACCCTCACTATCTGGAACAGCACGTGTACTTTTAGTGACTGGTGTACAAGGATACCCCAATCTCGTTACACCTTCCCCTTTCTCAATCAATCGCCACTCCGTTAATAACCTGCCTTCCTGTTTTTGCTACCAAAGTGGATAACCTCACATTTGTCTACATTATACCTCCTCTGCTATGTGTTTGCCCACTCACACAATTTGTCCAAATCATACTGAAGCCTCTCTGCATCCACACTCCCATCCAGCTTTATCACAGAATAGAATCCCTACAGTGTGGAAACTGGCCCTTTGGCCCAACAAGTCCACACTGACCCTCCAAAGAACAACCCACCCAGACTCATTCCCCTACATGTACCCTGACTAAAACGGGAGAAAGTGAGAACTGCAGATGCTGGAGATCAGAGCTTAAAAATGTGTTGCTGGAAAAGCGCAGCAGGTCAGGCAGCATCAAATGAGCAGGAGAATCGACGTTTCGGGCATAAGCCCTTCCTCTGGAATCCCTGACTAAAGCACCTAGCCTACACACCCTTGAACACTATGTGCAATTTAATATGGCCAGTTCATCTGACCTGCACATTTTTGTATCTGTGGGAGGAAACCGGAGCACCCGGAGGAAACCCACGTAGACACAGGGAGAGTGTGCGAACTCCACACAGACAGTCGCCCGAGAATGGAATTGAACCTGGGTCCCTGGTGCTGTGAGGCAGCAGTGCTAACCACTGAGCCACCGTGCCGTGCCCACGGTATTCTGTTTGGGCCAAGGCCACAATCCTGAGGAACACCTGCTGAGACGTCCTGAAGATGAGCTAATTGACTCTCAAAAAATATAACCATCTTAGTCATAGTCATGTAATGCAGAAGAGGTCCTTCTGCCCATTAAGTCTGTGTTGACCTAGTTGCACAAACCTCACTTTCTAGCACTTGATCCGTAGACTTGAATGATACATGTTCATTCATGTACTTTAGAAACATTGAGGTATCCAAGGCAGTGCATTCCAGAGTCGTAACACGCTCTGGGTGGAAATTTTATTTTTCCTCAATCTCTTATAAACCTCCTGCTCTTCACCTTAAAATTAAGCCCTCTATCCAGCCTGTCTCTTTCCAACCTGTCAATGCCCATCCAATACTCCATCCCTGTCAACGATTGGTGAATCTTCTCTACACCCCCTCCGGTGCAATCACATCCTCCCAATAGTGTGGCAACAAGTACTCCAGCTATGGCCAAACAAACTGCTGTGCAGCTCTCTGTTGTTATAATTTACACCATAACTGATAAAGACAAGTGTCCATATTGCTGTTTTCATAGCAGTCTACCTGACATTCTTGCCTACTGTAATTTTGCAGAGATGCAGAAAGGAAGAGGAAGGTGAAGGTGCTGTTCCATAATCTAGCGACTCAGGAAGGTGAATGGAAAGTCATGAAGAAAAAGAAGAGGAAATTATGATTTCCTTAGTGTTTCACTGCAGAGAATGCCACTGTCTCTAACCAAGGAGGTGCTGCTACTTGGATGAATGCTGGACATGAGAAATGTCTCAGAATCAAAAGTAAACATTTCCACTATGGAGATCTGTGGAATTGAATTTGGCAAAGTCATTAGCCAAATTTACACCAGTCCACCCTCCTCCATGATGGGCCATGATAGTTTATTGCAAACATTAACACATTTTGGCCAATAGCCAGTTAATGACTCACTCCAGGAGTGAATATTACATAGTCTGATTCCCAGCAATTCACTCTCTTAACCTTGAAATATCTCTCAGCACAGCACCTAGTGACTGCGCTAAAGTTACTGTTGTAGGTGGGTTTTATATCTGATGGAAGTACATGTAATTTTAAAAGTGTACAAATGTTGAAAATCTTGAATAAAGACAGCAAGTACGCAAATCAGCAAACAGCTCAGACAGCACATCTGTGCAGCTTGTCGTTTCTGTTTCAAAGCAGTGTTTATTTTCTTCATTTGTGTTGGTGTACATTCTCCGCATTTCCAGCATGTTCTGGCTTTTCCAAAAATGGTCCGAGTATCTTTCAGGATCGATAATAATTATGTTGTATATCTTCTGGTTCAGCTAATTCAGATACTCTGGAGCTGGACCCGGGAGTAATATACTGGGTGACTGCACTTGGAAGCAAGGCAGGTTCAATCAAAACCTTTAAAAATTAATAACTCATCTGAAAAGCTGCAGGTTGTGTACACTTGTTTCTTTACATTGTATGTGCAAATGCCGTGCATTTTATATGGAAATGGAAAATGTAACAGTGAATAACAGGGATGTATTGCACTAATGTTTTTATCACATTGTGCCAACTAATAGAGGAGAGCTGAGTTAATGGCTCATGTAGGCAAAAGTGAGGACTGCAGATGCTGGAAACCAGAGTCAAGATTAGAGTGATGCTGGAAAAGTACAGCAAGTCAGTCAGCATCCAAGGAGCAGGAAAATCGACGTTTCGGGCAAAAGCCCTTCATCAGGAATGGCTTAATGGCTCATGTATCCCAGGCCTTGTGTCTGTGAAGGTCCAACCAATTCAAACTGTGAGCAGGTTCATGGAAAATGTTTTCATTCTAAGAATCATTTCCTAATCATGGTTAGAGCTGGTTCTGTGGTGAAGCATCTTTACCACAGACCATTGCCTGCAGTAAGTACTTATATTTTAAAACAAATCTGAATGCTGACAAGCAGCATTTGTATTTGTAGAAATACAGAAATAAATATTTGGAAATGTTTGCCTAAATTATTTCTTTGACTGTGATACTTATGTATGAAATAGAAATAATTTCCATGTTTTTATTCAGATTGCTAGGGGATCAGTTATATTTTGATGTTGACTTTAATAATCCATTCAACAGCTTCAGCTGAGTCACTGTGAATGGTGGTGATGCCACCAAGAATTGTTTTATTTTAATGGCAGGAGTTCAGTGTGTGGGCAATGGTCTAACTTGGATGCCACAGTCCTAATTTGGGCTGTTCCTCATGTTTCATTTGTAAAGCACTTTATGTTTATATCATGTTTTTCACAGTGACAGATTGTCCCAAAATGCTATACGGTCAATGGAGTGTAGTCATCTTTTGTAATTAATTTTGGGAAGATGTGAAAATGTTAGTTGTCTATGTCTGCCAAGAGGGAAAACTCCTGTCGCTCTGGTAGGAAGCTTGTTTGTGGTGAGAGTGAACTTGTGAAGTTTTTTTAATGTGTGGAGGCTGTTGTGCTACAGCTGCTACACAGTTTTGGCTCACCAGAGACGTTGCGTCCCTTAACTGCCTGTCACAGGCAAATCAGAAGGCTTCACAGATCGGAAATCATCTGGTTTGGCCTCATTATATCATACCTTCCTGATGCTGGACTTGAACCTGAAATTTCTGGCCACGAGAGAGGGCCATAACCACTGTGCTACAAGACCTATGGCAAACCCATAAATGAGAGGAAAAGGCAATGCAGATTCCAATTTAGCAAGCTTACCTAAAATGTGTTTGGTATATTAGGTGCCATTGGGTTAGCTGTTCCCATAGTTTTCAATATACTGATACTACCCATTCAAACATGAATGATCCATATCAAGTAGCTACAATCCATTACAATGTACTGTCTATGGACAAGTCAATATTCTTTATATTATTTTTAAAAACAAGAACCAGGAGAATCAAGAACATTTATAAAGTTGGATTTGACCTGACCAGACTCAAAAGGTAAAAACTTTTCCTCCTATAGTGATGGCCTAGAATTTTCACCACAGATTTTCATAAGTATATATTTTGAATATGTTGATTACATAAGATGTAAATATAAGTATATGCCTAACATTGCTCTGCTGTTTTGCTATTGTTGGCATCAGGAATCAAGTTCATTTTCAAATGTTAAAATAGGTTGAACAAAAGTTAACCACTTTGTAAATGGGAATGTAATGGAAGAAGCTAGGAATGGAAATGGCTGCTGGGGTCATTGAAAAGCCAAATAGGAGCTGTGACAGAGTGCACTGCATTTGTAGATTTTATCTGGACAGACAAGCTGAGGTGGTTGAATGAACCGTCCTCAATACAAACTATTTTCTTTATCTTTCCAAGACCCTCCTCTTCCTGACAGATCAAAACTGTTAACTATCATTGAGGCTTTGCAATAAACAAGAATAAGAATCTGAGTAGGCTATCCAGCCTGTTGATCCTGCCCCACCATTCAATATGATAATAGCTCATCAAACACTTCAATGCCTTTTACCCACACTATCCCTATAACGTTGTACCATTGGTAATCAGAGAATGACCCATTTATTCTTACAGTTTTCTGTCTGAGCTAATCATTCATCCATACCAGTACATTACCTTCTTTCCCATGTAGTTTAATTTTTCTAACCAAGGGGCATTTTATCAAAATCCTTCTGAACATCTAAGTATACTATATCCATCAGCTCTCCTTTATCAGTTTTGTTAATAACAACTTCAAAAAAACTCCCACGTTTGTCAACCATGACATTCCATTTGTGAATCTGAATGAGTGATTTTATTGTCATATATAAACAACAAAATACAGTGAAAAGCTTTTCTATTATGCTGAGTATATCAGATCATTATTATCCAAATGTCTATTTTTGCCCTTCTTATTTTTGTGCTGATAAGTTTTCAGTGTTTAGAAGTGTGTTTGATAAAAGAATTGTCATTGTACAATTGTGCTGTCACATTAAGCTTTTATTGGTGCAGTATTGATTCTGCTATATTGCTGTGGCATTTGTTTTACATCATGATAGACAGGACACATGCTTCATGACGATACAATATGAAATTATTAAACTCTAATTCTTCTGTATCTTTACATCATTCCTGTATGCACCAAACAGAAAACCTCATCGTTTTGACATCACTTGAATGCAATGAGTGATGGATGGGTTTTGATTTTATCTGACATGGAACAGGTGTCTCTAATGACTCCTTTGATCCTCTTCTAGGCAGTCACTTCGTGCGCTGTATGTGTTTCTATGTTAGCAGGGATGGATTCTCCTTTCCCCTCTCTTGTAACAGAGGAAGCACCTGCATAAAAATAAAAAAATTCAGAAATAAAGAATAGAATGTGCTGGGCAGCCTTTGTGCAGAGAAAAACATTTAACATTTCAGATGGATGTTTGGCTGCATTATGCATGTAACTTCCTCAGCTATCGAGTCCTGGAGTGGGACTTGGTCCACAGTTTCTGGCCCAGAAGCAGGGACACTATCCACTACAGGACTTGACCACCTAAAGTCTGATATCATTTGAGTCTGTTTAAATGTGTAATATTTTTAAGCATGACCCAGTAGACTGGATAATTCAATAAGGTGAAACATATGGCTATCTCTGTCATTAAAATGGCACCTTTTACAATTCACCAATGATAAACTCAGTCATAGGTCTGCCTTTACCTGAAAAATTAAAAATTACTTCCTTACCATTCTCTCTCTTTCCTAATGTGGTATTGAGTTAATCTCATTATTGGATCAATAGCTGGAAATTCCCTGGGAGCTGAATTTGTTCTTACACCATACATACCACACAACTGTGAATTTATGCAAGTCATTCTGATAATTCATTCCACAGCTTGGCCTCCTTGAGAAGTTAGTGAATTTTGTAAATTTGTCTTGGCACAGGGCAAATATCTTGCAGCTTATAAGTGGCATATCCTTGCCTTTTCCCCATAACCCTTGATTCTCTTACCGATTAAACAACTGACTGTCTCAAATATACTTAAGAAAAATTGCCTGTAGTGTTAGGTGAAAGGGTAAATGAATGGGAATGGGTGTGGGTGGGTTGCTCCTCGGAGGGTCAGTGTGGATTTGTTGGGCTGAAGGGCCTGTTTCCACACTGTAAGTAATCTAATCTAACCCAGCCTTATTGGTAAAGAATTCCACAAATTTACTCCGTTCTGAGAGAAGAAATTCCTCCTCCTCTGTCTTTAAATATACAATCCTTTATTCTGAAATGATGCCCTCTAGTCTCAGACTCTCTCACAAAGGCAAATAATCTTTCTGCATCTACTCCCTCAAGTTACTTAATCTTGTAAATTTCAATAAGCTCACCTCTCATACTTCTACATTCTAATGGGTACAAACTTAATCTATCAAACTTCTCCTCATTACACAGTCCCTCCATATCTATAATCAGCCCAGTGAACATTCTCTGGGTTGTTTCCATTATCACTATCAATATTAAGGAAGGGGGCAGGCTTGGTGGAATAGCTGGTCTTGCCCAATCATATGTAGTTCATAGATGTGCCCTGCCTCTGAACTGGAAGTTCCTGGAGTCTCAGTGCAGTGTTAAATGACCACATAGGAACATTCATGACATGGTCCAAGAGATTGTCAAACAAACTATTTGATCCATAAATAAAACGACAAAGTAGTAGAAATGCTTCACAGTGTGTGTGAATGGCAGAATAACAAGCAACTCTCTAAGAGCTGAAACGTGAAAACAAGATTCACACTGGCAATCAGAAAGGGCGGGGACAGAAGTCATGGTCTGCAGCTGTTGAGCTCAATGTAGAGTCCAGAAGGCTAATTGGAACACTGCAGTAAATGAAAAACTGAAACGTGAGAGACCAAGGTTGTTATTTCAAAATGTTGAAAAATGTGGTGCTGGAAATACACAGCAGGCCAGGCAGCATCCAAGGAGCAGGAGAATCAACATTTAGGGCACAAGCCCTTCTTGAGGAATGCTGTGTTTTTCCAGCACCACATTTTTCAACTGGTACTCCAGCATCTACAGTCCTCACTTTCTCCCTGTTATTTCAAAATGACCCAGAAACACTCAGCCTTGCTTTGAAGATGAAGCAGCTAATGTTTTGGGGACCTGGGTTCAAATCGTGCTGCAGGGCATTGTGGAATTTGAATTCAATAAAGAACATCCAGAATTAACCATCTACTGATGACCACGAACCAATCGTTGATTGTTGGGAAAATCTCATCTAGTTCACAAATCTGCCACCTTCACCTGGTCTGGCCACACATGACTCCAGACTCTCAGCAATATGGCTGACTCTCAGTTGCCCTTTGCCCTGCCGCAGAGTAGCTCAGTGGTTAGCACTGCTGCCTCACAGCATCAGGGACCCAGGTTTAAGTCTAGCCGCTGGTGACTGTGTGGAGTTTGCATGTTTCCCTGTGTCTGTGTGGGTTTCCACTTGATGCTCCATTGTCCTCCCACAGTCCAAAGATATGCAGGATAAATGGATTTGCTAAATTGACCCCTAGTGTCCAGAGGTGTGCTGGTTAGTGGGTTAGCCATAATAAAGGGATCATGTGGTGGAGGCTTCTTCTGGATGGGATTTTCTTCAGGGGTCAGTGTGGAATCTATGGGCTGAATGGCCTGTTTGCAAACTGTTTTCAATTTAGTCCACTTTATTCACTGCTCTTTAATGAGACCAATTGCTTTATTTGAGGTACAGCACCTCACCTCCTGGTTAAACATTTTACAACCTTCAACAGTTTCTAGCTTAAGGCTAATAACATGGATGCATTTAATTACCGCAAGTAGAGAGAGATTAATGTAGCTGTAAAATGATCAGACATAGATTCAATCCCACCACAGCAACTAGAATTTAAATTCAAGTAACAATAAAGATAAAGTTAGTCTCATGAAACTATCAACAATTGTAAAAGCCATCTGGTTGACTAATATCCTTTACTGAAGGAAATCTGCCAACCTTACTCCATGTGGCCTCCATGTGACTCTAGACCCACAGCAATGTGGTTGACTCTGAGTAGCCCTCTCAAATGACCCAAGAAAGCCATTCAGTTCCAGGGCAATTAGAGATGGGGAACAAATGCGGGCCTTGTCACTGATGCTCACATCTCATCAAACAATTTTTAAAAGCAGCAAATTCAATATTCTATCAATCTCTCTGCATTACGATGTTTTTTTAAAAAAAAATGGTCACTAGTAAATCCAAGATGAAAGTCAGCAAAAAACATTTTTTTATCCAGAGAATAGTCAGAATGTGGAACATAGCACCCCATATAAGGAAAGATTTGAGGTGAATGACATAGGGGGATGTGAGGGAGAAAGGAATAAAGGAATATGTTGATGAGATGAATTACAGTGGGAGGAGTCACTTGGTGGAGGCATGTTTAACTGAGGCATTCAAGAGGTAAATGTGACAGAATGACAGGGAAAAGGCAGAAAATTAGCACTGAGTCAAGACGGTCAGAGGGCCAGTGCAGAGACAATGGGTTGAATGTCCTCCTCTGATCCGTAATTATTCTTTGATTCTTGTGGAGAATAAACACCATCACAGACCAGTTAGTCTGAATGGCCAATTCCTACACAGTTAAAATTTTGTGATAGATCATTGCCAGAAGGAAAAGGTGTCATGAGCCATTCAACCTACCTGCAGAGTTCTCACTTAATAATCCCAGCCTGTCCTCTTCTGCTTCCAGCAGCTTCCGGTAGGTAGTGATCTCAGCATCCAGTGTCAGCTTGACATTGAGCAGTTGCTGGTATTCCTGAAGATATTGTGCCATCTCCGTTTTAGTTTCTCTCAGTTGGAATTCCAGTTGGGTGATGAGGCCTTGCAGACCTGCCACTTTCTCTAGGTGGCTGGCCTCCATGCCCTCCAGCTGGTTCTCCAGGAACTGGATGGTACTCCTCATGGTACCGATCTCACTCTCCAAATCCACCGCCTGCTGCTGCAAGATGCTGAGCTCATCCTTCGTGCTCTGGATCTGGATGTCGTATTTGGTGGCGTGCTGCCGGAGGCTGTCAAACTTGGTCTTGTACCAAACCTCAGCTTCCTTGAGGTTCTTGGCAGAAATCTCTTCCATTTGTGCCCGCATGGAACGCAAGGCAGCTCTCAGATCAGGACGGGTTGAGTCCAGTTCCACCGAGACTTTGGACTCTTCGATTTGTCGGACCAGATCAGCCACTTCATCCTCATGCAACTTTCTCAGGAAGTCAATCTCTGCCACGAGCTGCTCAATGGTTCTCTCCAGGCCAGTTTTTTGAAAATTGGCATCATCCACATCCTTCTGGAACTCCCTCAGGATCCTCTCCGCTTCATCTTGAATGATGAAAGCAAATGGTTTATTTTACTTTATTTATACTTTGTATTGGAAGGACACGTACGTATGCTCACACACTCTCCCACATGTACGTGCATACATGTGCACAGGCACGCACCCTGTCATACATGCACAGAGCCTCATGAAAGCACAGAGACATAGGGTAGTAACAGAGACACATACACGTACACACAAACCCAGACATACAAAGACACAGAAACACAAGGTTGCTTGAGGTACCTACAACTGGTGGGGGAGGGGTTGAAATTTAAAAATAAGAGGGATGCCATTTAGGATCAAGACAAGGAGAAATGTATTTACTCAAGGGTTTGTGAATCTGTGCAATTCTCTACCCCAGAGGACTGCAGAATCTTAGTCTTTATGGATGATTAAAGTAGAAATTGATAGATTTCTGATTTCCAATGGTGTAAAGGGGTATAGGGATAGTGTAGGTAAAAGATATTGTAGTGTTTGTCATGATTTGGAGACGCAGGTGTTGGGCTGGGGTTCTCCACAACCACCTGATGAAGGTGCAGCGCTCCGAGAGCCAGTGCTTCCAAATAAACCTGTTGGACTATAACCTGATGTTGTGTGATTTTTAACTTTGTAATTTTGATTAACCATGATCATATTAAACGGCAGAGCAGACTTGGTGGGCGAATAACCTACTTCTGTTCTTGTATATACGCAGACATGGAATCTCTCTCTCTCTTCCACACATGTATATTTTCAAACATGCATCAATGAACACAATCAGGTACAAACATATGCACATAGTTAAACATGCACACAAGCACAGTCACACAAGTGTACAAACAGATACATTTACAGATATAAGCATTCATGTATAGCTAACACTTCAGATGTATACTGTCAAAGTAAGCACACCAAAGGCAAATACACACCCAGAAAAATACATAAGGTATAAACAAACAAGTACTATATACTGATACACAAAGATCCAGCCAGACAGGCTGACAAATGCATGAAAAAGCATTTCTGTTTCTCTGTAGAAGTCTTGTTTCTGACTACAAAATATCACACTTTTAAAAGGGTTAGACGTGCATCACAGTTGTAACCAAAATCATTACAACTAAACAGAGAAGGAACAACCCAATGATCCTTTTCACACAGAGAGGTAGTTTGAGTCTGGGACAAATTGCCTGAATGGACTGTTGTGGCAGGTTCGATTAAGGCATTCAGAGGAACACAGACTGTCTGATGCAAGGGAACAGTGTGCAGGGATAATGGCAGTAGGTAAGACGTTCATCGGGAGAGCTGGTTCAGACATGATGGGCCAAATGGTCTCCTGTACTATTGAATCTGTGTGAGATTCTTTGAACCATGACGGAAGTCAGTCATTTGTTATTGGTTTCCTTCTAACTGAGAGCCAGGAACTTACAATCAGCTGTCAATCTTAGTGATAGGGATTAGCCTGTCACAGAGTCCACACTAATGTGCAAAAACTGCATGTTAAACACAATTTACAGCACAAGACACAGCCAGACAGGCTGACAAATGCATGAAAAAGCATTTCTGTTTCTCTGTAGAAGTCTTGTTTCTGGCTACAAAATATCACACTTTTAAAAGGGTGGGACGTGCATCACAGTTGTAACCAAAATCATTCATTGAACAACAAATTACAACTACAAAATAGTTGTAATTCAATCAGAGGCAAGCACAGATAAGGAGCCAAGTGTATTGAAAGAGCTTCATTTATTCATCACACAACCCCCAACAGTCTACACTAAAAATTGGAAGTAAATTTTCTTCTGAGTTACAGATCTCTGATGGAGGGACACTGCAAACAGCCTTCGGTGCACTTGGGTTAGTGCAGCTTCTGCCCTCTTAGGTGGTTGTTAATGTTCACAATGCCGTTATTCCATGAATCACCACCAATATATCCCTTAACCAATGTGACTAACAACATTGTTCAATTGATTATAGGAATGTAAGAACTAGGAACAGGAGGAGGCCATTCAGCCCCTTGAGCCTGCTCTGCCATTTATTACGATCATGGCTGATCTCATCTCAGCCTCAACTCCACTTTCTTGCCTGCAGTTCATAACACTTTAACCCATCAGTAATTAAAAATTTGTCTATCACCTCCTTAAATTTACTTAGGTCCCAGCATCCACTGCACACTGGGGGTAGTGAATTCCATAGATTCACAGCCATTTAGAGAAGTAATTTCTCATCTGTTTTAAATTCGCTACTCCTTAACCGAAACCTCTGACCTTTCATTCCTCATTGTCCCACGAGGGAAAGCATCCACTTTATGTCTAAAAGTCAATCCCCTTTAGCATCTTATTTCAATAAATCCCTTCATCCTTCTAAACTCTAGAATGTATAGGTCTAAAGTGCTCCATCTCTTCTCATGAGACAAGCCTTTCATCTCTGGAATCAATCTTGTGAATTTTCTCTGAATTGCACTACTGTTTTAGAAAACTTACTACATAGAAATTCAGTCATTACTCACATTAAAAAGCAATGGCTCCACTTTAAGAAAGTGCTTGTTGTCTGTAAAGTGCTTTGAGCCATCCTGAGTTTGTCTTTTTCCTAACAATATTGCCTCTCCCATCTCCATGTCTCCCACTTCATTGAATATTTAAACATAGAACAACAGAGGAACAGGCCTGTGCCAAGAATGATGCTATTCTAAACTAATCTTATCTGCCTGCACATGATCTGTATCCCTCTATTCCCTGGTAGGTGACCCACTGTGCCCAAGTCTTGGGAGGAGCACTATAGACTCAGTCTTACTGGGTCGCCGCCATCTTGGATCCCCTCCCATGTGTCTGTCTAAACACGTCTTAAACTTTGCTATTGTATCTGTTTCTACCTTCTCCCATGGCAGCATGTCTCAGGTACCTAACATCCACTGTGTAAAATCTCCCTTAAACATTTCCCCTCTCACCTTAAACCCCCCCATTTTTGATATTTGATATTTCCACCATGAGAAGAAAGACTCTGACTATCCACCCTATGTATACATCTCAAAATTTAAATGTTTCAATCAGATCGCCTCTCAGCCTCCAATGCTCTCGCGCAACCAATCCAAGTTTGTCCAACTTCTCCTTGCAACTAATACCCTCCAATCCAGGCACCATGCTAGTAAACCTTTTTTTGCACACTCTCTAAAGCCTCCACATCCTTCCTATAGCGTGGGAACCAGAAATGCATAAAATACTCCAAATGTGGCCTAACTGAAGTGTTAGAGGTAAAAACAATGACTGCAGATGCTGGAAACCAGATTCTGGATCAGTGGTGCTGGAAGAGCACAGCAGTTCAGGCAGCATCCGACGAGCAGCAAAATCGACGTTTCGGGCAAAAGCCCTTCATCAGGAATAAAGGCAGAGAGCCTGAAGCGTGGAGAGATAAGCTAG
>NC_057711.1:10619551-10622990 GCF_004010195.1 Chiloscyllium plagiosum | reverse complement strand
GAGGACATGGAGGTCCTGGGCCTCCTTCACCGCCGCTCCCTCACCACCAGACGCCTGGAGGAAGAACGCCTCATCTTCCGCCTCGGAACACTTCAACCCCAGGGCATCAATGTGGACTTCAACAGCTTCCTCATTTCCCCTTCCCCCACCTCATCCTAGTTTCAAACTTCCAGCCCGCACTGTCCCCTTAACCTGTCCGGACTTGTCCGACCTGCCTAGCTCCTTTTCCACCTATCCACTCCACCCTCTCCTCCCTGACCTATCACCTTCATCTCCTCCCCCACTCACCCATTGTACTCTATGCTACTCTCTCCCCACCCGCAACCACCCCTAGCTTATCTCTCCACGCTTCAGGCTCTCTGCCTTTATTCCTGATGAAGGGCTTTTGCCCGAAACGTCAATTTTGCTGCTCGTCGGATGCTGCCTGAATTGCTGTGCTCTTCCAGCACCACTGATCCAGAATCCAGTAACTGAAGTCTTATACAGCTGCAATTTCCAATTTTTATATATTCAATGTCCCGAATGCCTTTCCAATTTTTATATATTCAATGTCCCGAATGACATTTATCACCTTAACCACTCCTAGGGAGCTATGAACTTGGGCCCCAAGATTCGTCTGTATAAAAATGCTCCTAAGGGTCCTGCCATTTATTGTACACTTTTCTCTTGTATTTGACCTCTCAAAATGCATCATCTCACACTTGTCTGGATTAAATTCCATCTGCCATTCCTTCATCCAACTTTCCAAATGCTCTATATCCTGCTGCATCCTTTAATAACTTACCTCGCTATCCACAACTCCACCAATTTTCGTGTCATCTAATCAGACCATCTACACTTTCATTTAAGTCATTTATATATATAACAGAGGTCCCAGCACTGATCCTTGTGGAATACCACTGGTCACAGACCTCCAGTCAGAAACACACTCCTCCACAACTATTGTCTGTCTTCTATGACCAAGCCAATTTTGCATCCAACTTAACAACTTACTGTGGGCGAAAGTGGATACTGCAGATGCTGGAGATTAGAGTGGTGCTGGAAAAGCACAGCAGGTCAGGCAGCATCCGAGGAGCAGGAAAATCAATGTTTTGGCAGGAGCCCTTCGTCAGGAACGATTCCTGATGAAGGGCTCCTGCCTGAAATGTCGATTTCCTGCTCCTCGGATGCTGCCTGACCTGCTGTGCTTTTCCAGCACCACTCTAATCTTAACTCACTGTGGGCACCGTGTCACACAATCGTCTGGAACAACTGACCATGAGGGACTTTGTCAAATAGGGCTGGTCTGTTTATAACATTGTCACTTATAAATTCTAAGGACAATGCTTTGAGAAGCACACTGATAAGAGATATCAGCAATTTTAAGAAGGAAGTCATAACTATGCAGAAAGATCGAATACACTGAGTATCCTCACCTTAGAAAGGGGCTGCCTGTGAGAATCACTTTAAGATGAGGAAGGAGTCTGATTGGGTAGATGTAAAGAAGGTACATTCACTTGTGAATCAGGCCAAAACCTAATAAATAGAACTCAAGTATTGCTTTGAGGTTTGGTATTCTTGCAATTCTGTCCTGATGTGTGCGAGATGAATAGCTTGTCTCTCTTTCTTCATCAATACTTTAAAATAGTCACCAATAAATCCAAACAGGAATTCAGGAGAAATCTGGTTACTTGGAGAGAATGTGAAACTCAGGGTGCAGCTGAGGTGAATAATGCAGATGTATTTAAAGAAAAACTGGTTAAGTACAAGTGAGAGAGAAAGGGAGAGAGAATTCGCCGATGGGGTTCAATCAAACAGGATGTTTGTGTGGACATAACCACAAATGGTCTGTTACTTTGCTGCAACGATATGTAATTCTTTTGTAATAATTTTGATACTTCCTCCCAAATTAGAGAGGGTGAGAATTTCATTTTTTTGAACCGATGCAATATCTCTGAACTTTCGTGGGCGAGGGGTGGAGGGGAAGAGCTCAAACCAATTTGTAATTAGTGTGATTGAAGGGATTGTCTACCACTTCTCCACATCCCATGGTGGTTCTTCCCCGAATAATAAACAGAAGAATGTCTGTTTTCCAACAAAAGTTAATAACTCACCAGTGAAATGGCAGACTATAAAGCCACAGAGTCACAGGTTTTGATCATAGGTTGGTTAATAAATCATTGTGTCTTGAGATGCCTGGATTGTAAACTTTTAAATAGCCTGAGGGAGAAATAACTGACACCACATTCCTATCACCTATTTCCATTTCCCCCAACCCATACTGACTGGCCAACATTGACCTCACATCAGGCAACATCGCAATTTTAAGCTTCCCATTCTTCTACTCCATTCCCTCCATCGTCTCAACTCGGTCTTTACAATCCCAGTTTTACAATCCATTGAGGTTTCTGCATTCCTTCAAGACAGAAGGAGAAACAAATCAGAGAGTATGTGGAAAATGTTAGTTTTAATATCCTCCAACAACATCTTGCTTTTATATAGCACCTTTTTCATGAAAAGTGCCTTTCAAGCGCCTCTTTGTTTTCATTGGTCTGTCATTCTAGGCTCTAGATTCAATTCCTTCCACCTCTCTGCCTGCCTCTCCTTCTCTAAAATCTCCTGAAAATCTACCTGCTAGTCCAAACGTTTAGTTCACAATGTTTTAAATGACAGTCCCTTTAACAATGAACCAGGTCATGTTCCAGAAATAAGAGTACATAGAACATTACAGCACAGTACAGGCTCTTCGGCCCTCGATGTTGTGCCGCCCTGTCATACTAATCTGCAGCCCATCCCACCTATACAATTCCAAGTATGTCCATATGCCTGTCCAATGACGACTTAAATGCACTTTAACTTGGAGAATCTACTACGTTTGCAGGCAAAACATTTCATACTCTTACTACTCTCTGAGTAAAGAAACTACCTCTGACATCTGTCTTATACCTATCTCCCCTCACTTTCAAGTTGTGTCCCCTCGTGTTTGCCGTCCCCATACTTGGAAAAAGGCTCTTCCTGTCCACCCTATCTAACCCTCTGATTATCTTGTATGTCTCTATTAAGTCACCTCTCAATCTTCTTCTCTCTAACAAGAACAGCCTCCAGGCCCTCAGCCTTTCCTCATAAGACATTCCCTCCATACCAGGCAACATCCTAGTAAATCTCCTCTGCACCTTTTCCAAAGCTTCCACATTTTTCTTGTAATGCGGTGACCACAACTGTACACAATACTCCAAGTGTGGCTGTACCAGAGCTTTGTACAGCTGCAGCATAACCTCCTGGTTCCGGAACTCAATCCCTCTATTAATAAAGGCCAAAACACTGTATGCCTTCTTAACAACCCTGTCAATCTGGGTGGCAACTTTCAGGGATCTGTGTACATGGACACCGAGATCTCTCTGCTCATCTGCACTCCCAAGAATCCTACCATTAGCCCAGTACTTTGCATTCTGATTACTCC
>NC_057711.1:10612966-10619315 GCF_004010195.1 Chiloscyllium plagiosum | reverse complement strand
TTTTCTAGATGATTATAAATCCTATCTCTTATAATCTTTTCCAACACTTTACCAACAACTGAAGTGAGACTCACTGGTCTATAATTACCAGGGTTGTCTCTACTACCCTTTTTGAACAAGGGAACCACAGTCCTCAGGCACTATTCCTGTAGACAATGATGATTTGAAGATCAATGCCAAAGGCTCAGCAATCTCTTCCCTTCCCAGAGGATCCTAGGATAGATCCCATCCGGCCCAGGGGACTTGCCTATTTTCACACTCTGCAGTATTTCTAATACCTCTTTCTTGTGAACCTCAATCTCTTCTAGTCTAGATGCAAGTATCTCTGTATCTTCCTCACCAACATTTTCATTTTCTATAGTGAACACTGTCGAAAAATATTTATTTAGTGCTTCCCCTATCTCCTCTGACTCCATACACAACCTCCCACTAATATCCTTGATTGGCCCTAATTTAACTCTTTTATTCCTGACATAGCTATGGAAAGCCTTAGAGTTAACCCTGATCCTATCCGCCAACAACTTCTCATGTCTCCTCCTGGCTCCTCTGAGCTCTCTTTTTAGGTCTTTTCTGACTTCCTTGTAACTCTCAAGCGCCCTAACGGAGTTTTCACATTTTGTCCGAACATAAACCTTCTTCTTCTTCTTGACCAGAGTAGTTGTTGTTCAGTGGAACATATATATAAGGGCTGGAAATTTCAGAAACAGGTGGTAACCACAGGGACTGGAGTGCATAATCGCCTCCTCCAACACTATTTTGATTTAGTCCCTCTCTCATTTCCCTACAAATTTGTTTTTCCTTTTAATTTTGCTGCCTGGCCCCATGTGTGCAATTTGTCAATAGTTTAAGTAGGGAACTGGTTCGGTGACCATACTATTAACAAAAAGGCTGATTTTCCCCAATAAGGGGAGTTGATTAGGAAGGGCAGAGGCTAGACTGCAGTTTGCACTGAACTGTGAAATGCAAGTAAATACTTGTGCATATTGACCGCTTCCTATTTCTTTAAGTGGAATTACGTCAAAGTTTGTTTGGTAATTTCCTTAATAGGTGCCTTTGGATGAGAAAGGTGCTATATAAAAGCAGGATGTTGTTGGAAGACATTAAACCAACATCCTCCACATTCTCTCTGATTTGTTTCTCCTGTCTTGCTCCTGTAAGTCCTATTAGCTTCATAATACTATTACTTGAAAGGGTTTTTTTTCTGTACAGGTAATCAGTTTCTAACTTGACCTCAAAATAGGCAGAGAAATTAACTGTTAGTTGTGGATTCTCACCCCACACCCTCAACCCTTTGTGAGTTTATTATTACGCATCAATACTAGTCGCTTCAACAGCTCCGTGTGTAAGCATGTTTCACATTTTTACTGCTTTCAAGTCTCTTCTGAACTCCCCGTTTGATTTCTCGGTGTCTATTTTACCCCTTCGCAAGTGAAAAAAAATCTCAATAAGTCAACTCTGACAATCCTTTTCGTAATCTTACATTTTGTCTTTTTCACCGAAAATAGAGTTCCTACCAAACTGTGCTACTGCGAAGTTATCAGGATTGAAATTCATTTGTTTTGTATTCTGAATGTTGAGCATGTCAGGATGACAGACGAAAATGTTTAGGTTTGGCATCTTTGCTAATGTCAACATAGACATATATAAGAGATGAAGGGCTTTTGCCCAAAATGTCGATTTTCCTGCTCCTTGAATGCTGCCTGACCTGCTCTGCTTTTCCAGCACTACTCTAATCTTGACTCTAATCTCCAGCATCTGCAGTCCTCACTTTCGCCTATATGTACGTGAAAGCTAAGTGAACGGTCCATCAGATGAGGACGAGGACATTTACCTTGAAGGTCAAGCTGCTCTTGACATTTCAGCCTCCAGAGGTCAACCTCCTCCTTGGTGTTGCCCATCTCGATCTCGGCCAGCCCTTTCTCATGGGTGAGTCGCTCAATCAGCTCCTTGAGCTCCTTAAATTGCTGTTGATACTCGTCCCCTATTCCCTGGGGCACCTTGAGATGGGCCTTCAGGCCTGCTAGCTCTTCCCTCAGCTGGGAGTTGCGCTGCTCCAGGCCCCTCACCTTGCCAATGTAGCTGGCCAGGCAGTCGTTGAGTTGTTGCATCTCCTCCTTCTCGGATGCTCGGGCCTCTGGGGGTGCCGGGGAGGGGACCCGGAGCCTCGGGCCACTCCTACTGGACCAGCTCACGGATGCGGTCTTCTGGCTGTACGAGGAGCTCCTCATCTTCACCTTTCCAACTCGAACTGATGGTCTACCCTAATTCCTGCCCTGACTCGGGCCGCTCTTCTTATAGGGATTGGCAGGAATGTGACAACCATTGTGTAACTCTCACAACATTCTCTTGAAATTGGAACATGATGATTGTTCAGCTGTCTCAGCACTGGCTCAACTCTGGGCATAGTATTTACACTGAAGTGCTACATTACTGTGGAGTCAGGTCATGTTCTCTGATCCACCACATTCCTGTCTGTCTCCATCAGTCTGACCAGCCCATCCCAATATCTGGAATTTACCACTCCTTCCCTGAGCAGGGGATGACGGATCAGAAATGAATGTACAAGTTTTCATTTTCCAATGAGTGCTTCTGATCTCTTTCTTCCATTTGTCACATCCCTCCAGAGCATCTTGAGGAATTTCCACTTATCATCATCAAGAGATTTCCTTCTGATTCATCTCTCCCATTGCATCCCCCACATTCTCTCCAACCCCATCAATCCCCCTCTTTGTCTGGGTACCAGCCATGTCAGAGAGCAGGATGAGGATCACACTTTAGAACATTTTAGCTATTTGGCAGTGGCAGGGCTTTGTTTTGGAGTTCTGCTGTGGGCTGACCTAGGCTCCCTCTGTTCAGGATATGTCCTGTGTGAGGCTCTGAGACTGCCTACACTCACAAGGTGTTCCCCAAGCTCAGTCAAACAAGTAAGAGTGTCCATTTCCATTGGGATGCCCTGTTTCATGTGCACCACTTGCTGCATTTTCTAACGACAAAGCCAATTACATTGCCCATTTGAAAGCCAGTTGGACTTCAACTAGTAGGCACTTTTGCATGGTTATGTCATTTGTCCCACAGACCAAACGATCTCTCTGCATCTCATTCAATCACATGCCTCAACCTGTCAAGTTAACCTCATCAAAAATCCCACAAATATGCCCAGCTAATGAAGAAAGGTTTGCCAGTCATCTTTGGTATGAGAAAGATCCACCAATACCTTCACTGACATAACTTTGTAATAGTAACAGACCACAAGCCTCTGCTAGGGCTACTCAAAGAGGACCGTTCCACTCATAGCTTCAGGTTGAATTCAGTGGTGGCTGTCATTCTAAGTGCATTGGAACACCATCTGGGAGGCCGCGGAGCAATGGCAGATGCCATGACCACGTCCCATTGGCAGATGCACCACCGGCGGTGTTGGCACTGGAGGAATCCATTCTGGTTTTAAATTTTCTGGACCTTCAATTCAGTGCTAAGATTATAGAAATGTTCCTGCATGGGTAAGAGGCATGGTCGACACGAGGTCAGGTCCAGTGACGTATAAAGTTCAGTTGGTGAGGTGGTCACGAAAAAGCATGTGCACCGCCTGAAAGCTGCAACCTCACCAAAGGAGCAGGAACAAGCCAGACCCAGTACCTCGAACACCCAGAAAGGCTATCGGAACCCATATACCCATGGATTCTCCAACATATGTGAACCTTCAACATATTGTCTAGCTAACACCAATTGTTACAGTTAACCTGAGAAAGCAACTTTTAAAAAAAGGCTTTGTGATTTACACATGAAAGAAGTGGAACTATCATAGTATTCAAACAGATGAAAGACTCAACAGACAATCAACGTATTTTTCAATGTATGATTTCAGTTACATCACACTGTAAACTTTTGCTATAAATTCTGTCTCTTACAATTGTGTCCTCCACAACCACCTGATGAAGGAGTGGCGCTCCGAAAGCTAGTGCTTCCAATTAAACCTGTTGGACTATAACCTGGTGTTGTGTGATTTTTAACTTTTTAACTCAGTCCAACACCGACATCTCTAAATCAGGAGACAGAAGTGTCCCATTCACTCTGAGAGCTGGCTCTGAGGGAGCTGGACCAGTGTCAAGTACGATGCAGGTGTAAATAAAGGGTGACTTGGTGACAGGACACCGGCCTTCGTGCAGTTACACAGAGGTTCACAGAATTCATGTAGATTGCTAAAATTTCCATGAAATGTTTAAGCATCCTGTAGGACAGCATTTAACCTGAATGAGACAGCATTTTGTGCAGCTCAGTACATACTGCTGCTACTGAGTAGCAGTGATCGAGAAAGTAGATGTTGAAGGTGATTGATGTGATACCAATGAAGTGGCTGCTTTACTTGGAAGCTTTTTGAGTATTTCAGTGCTGCAATTGGGGAGTATTCCATTACATTCTTGTCTTGTGCTTTGCAGATGGTGGAAGGCTTTCAGGAGTCATGAGGTAATTTACTTCCTACAGGATTTCTAGCCTCTGACCTGTTCTTGGAGCCATCATGTTTGTACGGCAAGTCCTGTTCAGTTTCTCTTCAATGTTAGTTCCCATGGTATTGACAGCGAAAGATTCAGATGTCAAGGGGTGATAGTTAAATTCTCTTGTGTTGGAGATGGAGATGGTCATTGCTTGGTGCTGATGTGGCAAATCCCCTTTGAAAGACATTTTCAATTGCTATAACATAGTTAATTCAATTAGATAAATTGGGCTTTGAATCAAAGTTATACTTCACCTCCACCCAGCTTCCTACTTGATTTAAAATGCGATTAGAACTGTTAGGTGGGTATTTTTGACTGGCACAGACTTGATGGGCCGAAGGGCCTTCTGTGCTATACTGTATTGGCTTCTATTACGAGAGATGAAAGAAAGAAGAAAACACAGAGAAAAGCATTATACAGTATCTGTTCAAATTTACTCTAACTGGATGGCAATGTTCTTCACTAATGTATGGGTAAACAGAGGAAACACAAGCACAGGAATTAAAACAGAACTTGCTGAAAATACTCATAGGCAAAGCAACAATTGTGGAAAGAGAATTGGAGTTAACATTTCAAATGAATGACCTTTCATCAGAACAATACTGACTGCAGATCATTGACCATTGATCATTGAGTCTCCAGTGATGGACATTGGCCTCTAAGCACTTCCAGCACTTTTGTTTTTGACAAAGGAACATAAGGAGGCCATTCGGTCCCAGGGACCTGTAGCACCATTGATTTAGATCATGGTCTGATCTGAACACTAGCCACCCCTGGATAACAATGAGGGCTCCTTGCCAATAAAATGTGGACGGTAGGTAAAGTTGTCACAGTTTAGATCAGAGTGGTGCTGGAAAAGCACAGCAGGTCAGGCAGCATCCGAGGAGCAGGATCCTGCTCCTCGGATGCTGCCTGACCTGCTGTGCTTTTCCAGCACCACTCTGATCTAAACTCTGGTTTCCAGCATCTGCAGTCCTCACTTTTGCAAAGTTGTCACAGTCCTACCAGATTGAAGGGCTGATCTCTCAGTAGAGAGAAGCCTGGTGATGGTTTAGCTGAGGGTTACCACTGGTTTGTTGCCAATAATCACAGGCTTATCCACATGAAACGTGTGGAGATTAAAATATTATTTTGTCTGCTGTGGTGGTTCTATTCTGCTACAGCAGGTGGCGATGCAGTACAGCTTTTTGCAAACAGCCTGCCAATTCACAGAAAAGGAAGACAGAATGTGGCTACATAAGGAAGAATTGTAGCAATTATATTGCACTTTTCACAGGGTATTCTCAAATCATTTTGTGGCCAACCTGTGAAGCATACTATTTGAGATGTAAGAAACACGACAACTAAATTGTGGAGAGCAAGATCCCACAAACAGCAAAGAAATAACTAATAAATCACAAAGTTAAAAATCACACAACACCAGGTTATAGTCCAATAGGTTTAATTCGCATAAAGGACTTATGCCCGAAACGTCGATTCTCCGGTTCCTTGGCTGCTGCCTGACCTGCTGCGCTTTTCCAGCAACACATTTTCAGCTCTGATCTCCAGCATCTGCAGCCCTCACTTTCTCCTTAATTCGCATAAACCAAATCATCCGCCAACATTTCCGCCACCTCCAAACAGACCCCACCACCAGGGATATATTTCCCTCCTCACCCCTTTCCGCCTTCCGCAAAGACCGTTCCCTCCGTGACTACCTGGTCAGGTCCACGCCCCCCTACGACCCACCCTCCCATCCTGCCACCTTCCCCTGCCACCGCAGGAACTGTAAAACCTGCGCCCACACCTCCTCCCTCACCTCCATACAAGGCCCCAAAGGAGCTTTCCACATCCATCAAAGTTTTACCTACACATCCACT
>NC_057711.1:10588807-10610372 GCF_004010195.1 Chiloscyllium plagiosum | reverse complement strand
TATAATTTCAGTTACATCACACTGTAAATTTTTGGTATAAATTCTGTGTTACGATCAAGCCCTCCACTACCACCTGGTGAAGGAGCGTCGCTCCGAAAGCTAGTGTGCTTCCAATTAAACCTGTTGGACTATAACCTGGTGTTTGATTTTTAACTTTGTACACCCAAGTCCAACACCGGCATCTCCAAATCATGAACAGGCACACAGGATGGTTAAGAAGGTGTTTGGCAACTTGCCTCCTTAGCTCAGACCTTCGAGTGTAGGTGTTAGGATGTCATGTTGAGTTTGTACAGAACTTTTGTGAAGTTCCTTCTGGAGTAGTGTCCCCAGTTCTGAGCTCCCTGTTATAGGAAGGATATTATTAAGCTAGAGGGCTCAGAAAATGGTGGGTTCAAGATTTAAAAATAGACTGGAAAGGCTGGGACTGTTTTCACTGGAGTTTAGGAGGTTGGGAGGTGACCTTTTGATGTTTTTGGGGTCTGGATAAGGCGAATGGCAAATGTCTTTATCCTAGGGTTGGGGATTTCAAGACTAGGGGGTGTATTTTTAAGATGAGGGGAGAAAGATCTTTTACACGGAGAGTGGTTCATATGTGAAATGAATTAGCAGAATAAGTGGTGGATGTTAGTACAGTTACAAGATTTAAAAGACATTTGGATAAGTCCATGAATAAGAAATGTTTGGAGGGATATGAGCCAAGTGCAGGCAGGTGGGACTAGTTTAGTTTGGGATTATGGTCAGCATGGACTTGTAGGAACAAAGGGTCTGTTTCTGTGCTGTACAACTCTATGACTCTGCAACTGACCAGATCATGTGTTTTATGGTCTGGTGAAGGGGCAGGTATTAGGAAGGGCACCAGGGAGAACTCCTCTGCTGACCGGGAACTTACTCCCACATGTAGTTGCTGAAGTGAATGAGAACATTGGAGCCAGGAGTGGACCATACACTTTCTCATGCCTTATCTGCCATTCAGTATAACTAGAAGTAATCGAAGGCTTCACTCCATTTTCTCACCTACTTTTTGTATTCTTTGATATTCTGAGAGACCAAACAATAGAAGCATAGAAACCAGGAGCAGGCATAGGCCATTCGGCCCTTTGAGCCTAATCTGCCATTCGATCTGATCACGGCTGATCATGTGTCTCAACAACATATTCCTGCTTTCGCCCCATATGCCTTGATATCTAAAAATGTTTCCAGCCCTTCCTTGAATATATTCAGTGATTTGGCCTCCACAGTTTTCTAAGGTAGAGAATTCCACAAGTTCACTACCCTTTCAGTGAAGGAGGATTTCCTCATCACAGTCCGAAATGGTCTGCCCTGTAGCCTGAGACTGTCCCCTGGTTCTAGACTACCCACCCAGGGGAAATATCTTGCCATCATCTGGTCTGAAAATCCTGTTCGAATTTTTTGCATTTCAATCAGATCTCCGCTCATCCTTCTGAACTCGAGTGAATTCGGGCACAATTGAACCAATTTCTCTTCATTGGACAGTCCTGACATCACACCAGTATTAACCTTGTCTGTCTCAGCTTAAATAAACTCAACGAGGGAGCATCATCAGATCTCTGGGTTGGAAAACTCTAAAGCCTGTCTGAGTGAAGAAATTCCTCTTCATCTCATACCTGAAAGATTGGCCCCTCATCCAAAGGTGGTGGCCCTATATTTTAGATCTCCCACCCGGGGGATGCAACCTCCTGGGATCTACCCTCTCAGCCACTTCAGAACCATGAAAATTGCAATGAGATACTTCCCCTTCTTCTACTCTTTTAAAATAAATGTTAAATAGTCCCTGGTGAAACACTGTAACAAAAAAAAATCAACCTATCAAAATTAAAACAGCATTATCAGGAGTAATGATGCAACCCAGTCCCTGTACTGCCCACCAGTCCTTAGACCACGAGGTATAGGAGCAGAATTAAGCCATTTGGCCCATCGAATCTGATCCATTATTTAATTGTAACTGATATGTTTCTCAACTCCATTCTCCTGCCTTCTCTCTGTAACTGATTTGATTTGCTTGATTTATTGTCGCGTGTACTGGAGTACAATGAAAAGCTTTGTTTCTGAGCAGTACAAGCAGATCATAGTAAGCAAGGATGTATAAATCAACAAGCCTTGGATGGGGCATACAGGTTACATTGCACAGGGTGTGCACTCGGTGTGATCAAAGTTAGCAAGATCAACATTATTTGAGGCGAGAGAGTCCATTCATCAGCCTAATAACAGCCAGGAAGAGGCTGTTCCTGAACCTGTTGTTGTGTGTGTTCAGGCTTCTGTATCTTCTGCCTGATGGAAGAGGTTGTAGGGGAGCATTACTGGGGTGGGATGGATCTTTGATGATGTTGGCAGCCTTTCCGTGGTAGCGAGCCATGTAAATGGAATCCATGGATGGGAGATTGGCTTCCATGATGGTATGGTCTGTGGATGCCATCTTCTGTAGTTTCATATGGTCCTGGGCAGAGCAGCCATGCACCCAGACAGTATGCTCTGGATGGTGCATCTGTAGGAGTTGGTGAGGCTCCTTATGGACATGCCGAATTTCCTGAGCCGCCTGAGGAAGAAGAGGTGTTGTTGTGCCTTCTTGACCGTCGCATCGACATGGGAAGTCCAGGATAGGCTGTCGGTTCTCACCACTCTGTGGAACTTGACGGTCTCCACACTCTCAACCTCAATTCCTTAGATGTCGATGGAGGCAAGTTCTCCTCCTTTCTCTCTGAGGTCAATGACCAGTTCTTTAGTTTTGCCAAACTCTTGAGCCCCTTACCAATCAGGAACCTCAATAACCTCGAGCGCTTTCTGCGGCAATGAGTTCCACAGATCACCATCCTCTGGCTAAAGGAATTCCTCCTTATCTCAGTTCTCATTCTGGGGCTGTGCCCCTGGGTTCTAATCTCTTTACTAGTGGAAACATCCTCTCCATGTGCACTCTATCCAAAGCTGTCAGTACTCTGTAAGTTTCAAACAGATCCCCCGTCAACCTTCTAAACTCTATCAATTCCTGAAGAAGGGCCTGTGCCCGAAACGTCGAATCTCCTGTTCCCTGGATGCTGCCTGACCTGCTGTGCTGTTCCAGCAATAAAGTTCAAACTCTATCAACTACAGTCCCAGAATCCTCAACTACACACATGCAAATAAATAACCATTAATTTTGTCTTTTTACCATTTTTCTCCCTTTTAACTTTTTACTGCTGCTTTTCTACGTTTGTGTACTCTCTCCTTTCCTATCCCACTCTGTGTATTGTTATTCAAATGTCTGCCCTGTAATGCTGCCATATCCTCCTGCTTTTTAAGCTTCCATTTCCTGCCTCCAAAAACCTACTCCCCTCTTAATTAGTCATAAAGCCTATCAAGGATGTTGTGAAACTTAAAAGGGTTCAGAAAAGATTTACAAGGTTTCCAGTGTTTGTGGGTTTGAGCTATAGGGAGAGGTTGAACAGGCTGGGGCTGTTTTCCCTGGAGTGTCGGAGGCTGAGGGGTGACCTTACAGAGGTTTATCAAATCATGAGGGGCATGGATAGAGTAAATAGACAAGGTTTTTTTTCCCTGGGATGGGGGAACCCAGAACTAGAGGGCACTTAGATTTAAGGTGGGATGGGAAAGATTTGAAAGAGACCTGAGGGGCAACTTTTTGACGCAGAGGGTGGTGTGTGTATGGAATGAGCTGCCAGAGGAAGTGGTGGAGGCTGGTACAATTACAGCATTTAAAAGGGATCTGAATGGATATATGAATAGGAAGGGTTTAGAGGGATATGGAACAAATGCTGGCAAATGGCACTAGATTAGTTTTGGATATCTGGTCAGCATGGACGAGTTGGACTGAAGGGTCTGTTTCTGTGCTGTACATCCCTATGACTAATGGCCAGGTCTCTAGCACTGAGCCTGGCTCTGTGGCTCGGAAGGGAAGGGGGGAGAATAGAAAAGAGATAGTGGTAGGAGACTCAATAGTTAGAGGAATGGACAGGAGATTCTGTGGTTGTGAATGGAACTCCCGGAAGGTATACTGCCTCCCAGGTGCCAGGGTCCGGGATGTCTCCGATCGAGTCTACAGGATTCTGAAGGGGGAAGGTGAGCAGCCAGAAGTATTGGTTCCCATTGGCACCAATGACAGAGCTAGGAAAAGGGATGAGGATCTAAAAAGTGATTTCAGGGAGTTAGGTTGGAAGCTAAAAAGCGGTGCCACGTGCTAATGAGGCGAGGAACAGGGAACAAGTGCAGCTTTACATGTGGCTACAGGGCTGGTGCAGGAGGGAGGGCTTCAGATACATAGATCATTGGGGCACCTTCTGGGGAAGGTGGGACCTGTACATGAAGGACGGGTTGCACTTAAACTGGAGAGCCACCAATGTCCTGGGTGATTTGCTAGAACACTTCAGAAGGGTTTAAACTAGTTTGGCAGGGGGATGGGAACTAGAGCTACAGATCAGAGGAAAGGCTAGTTGTTGAACGGACAGAAGTAGAATGCAGAGAGTCTGTCAGGAAGGATATACAGTTGATAAGACAAAGGGATGGGTTAAAGTGTGTTTGTTTCAATGCAAGGAGTGTCAGGAATAAGAGTGATGAACTTAAAGCATGGATCAGTACTTGGAACTATGATGTTGTGGCCATAACAGAAACATGGGTTTCACAGGAGCAGGAATGGTTGCTGGATGTTTCAAGGTTTAGATCTTTTACAAAGAACAGGGAGGGAGGTAAAAGAGGAGGGAGAGTAGCATCATTAATTAGAGAATGCATCACAGCTGCAGAAAAGGAGATTGTTGAGCAGGGTTTGTCTGCTGAGTCAGTATGGCAGAAGTCAGTAACAGGAAAGGAACAGTCACTTTATTGGATGTTTTCTATAGACCCCCCAATAGCATCAAAGAGTTGGAAGAACAGATTGGACAGCTGATCTTGGAAAGGTGCAGATGTAACAGCGTTGTTGCTATGGATGACTTCAACTTCCCCAACTTACCCCTCAGCCTCCGACGCTCCAGGGAAAACAGCCCCAGCCTGTTCAGCCTCTCCCTGTAGCTCAGATCCTCCAACCCTGGCAACATCCTTGTAAATCTTTTCTGAACCCTTTCAAGTTTCACAACATCTTTCCAATAGGAAGGAGACCAGAATTGCATGCAATATTCCAACAGTGGCCTAACCAATGTCCTGTACAGCCGCAACATGACCTCCCAACTCCTGTACTCAATACTCTTTGCTGGAAATTCTGGGAAGCATCAAGATAGAGAAGTCCCCAGGGCCAGACCAGATATATGCAAGGTTACTACAGGAAGTGTGGAATGAGAATGCTGCATCTCTGGTGATGATCTTTGTATCCTCACTCTCCATGGGAGTAGTACTGGATGATTGGAGGAAGGCGAATGTTGTCCACTGTTCAAGAACGGGAATAGGGAAATCCCTGGGAATTACAGACAAGTCAGTCTTACATCTGTGGTAAGCAAGGTACTGGAAAGGGTTTGAGAGATAGGATTTGTGACTATTTGGAAGAGACATATTTTGATTAAAGATAATTAGCATGGCTTTGTGAGGGGCAGGTCATGTCTCACAAGCCTTATTGAATTCTTTGAGGATGTGACAAGGCAAGTTGATGAAGGTTGAGTGGTGGATGTGGTGTGTATGGATTTCAGTAAGGCATTTGATAAGAATCCCCACCATAGGCTCATTTAGAAAGCTAGGAGGTATGGGAACAGGGAAATTTGGCTGTCTGGATACAGAATTGGCTGGCTGACAGAGGACATCGAGTGGTAATGCTGGGAGAGTATTCCACCTGGAGGTTCTGCAGGGATCTGTTCTTGGGCCTCTACTCTTTGTAGCTTTTATAAATATCTTGGATGAAGAGGTGGAAGGGTTAGTAAGTTTGCCAAAGACACAAAAGTCAGTGGTGTTGTAGATAATGTCGAGGGCTGTTGCAGACTACAAGACATTGACAGGATGCAGAGCTAGGTTGAGAAGTGGCAGGTGCAGTTCAATCTAGATAAAATGCAAAGTGACTCCTTTTGGAAGGTCGAATTTGAATGCTGAATACAGGGTTAAAGACAGAATTCTTGGCAGTGTGGAGAAACAACGGTATCCTGGAGTCCATGTACATAAACCCCACAAAGTTGCTACCCAAGTTGATAGGTTTGTTAAGAAGATGTATGGTAGCGAGTTTTGAAAAGATTTGTAGCTCAGGTTGAGGTTCTGGATGTAGGTTTGCTCACTGAGCTGAAAGGTTTGTTATCAGATGTTTTGTCACCATACTAGGTAACAGCTTCATTGAGCCTCCAGAAGAAGCACTGGTAGTGTAACCCGCTTTCTATTTATATGTTTGGATTTCCTTGGGTTGGTGATGTCATTTCCTGTGGTGATGTCATTTCCTAAGACGTGACCCACTCTCACTAGTATCCTTACATACGGATGAGGAAGGACATCACTTCGATTGGGACAACACATCCATCCTAAGACAAACCAGAGACACACAAGAGAATTCCTAGAAGCATGGCATTCCAACTGAAACTCTCTCAACAAACACATTGACTTGGATCCCATTTACCACCCCCTGAGAAAAAGAACAGGAAATGGTGTTTGGTACGCTTTCCTTTATCGGAAAGATGTTGTGAAACTTGAAAGGGTTCAGAAAAGATTTACAAGGATGTTGCCAGGGTTGGAGGATCTGAGCTATAGGGAGAGGCTGATCAGGCTGGAGCTGTTTTCCCTGGAGTGTCAGAGGTTAAGGGGTGACCTTATAGAGGTTTACAAAATTATGAGGGGCATGGATAGGATAAATAGACAAAGTCTTTTCCCTGGGATCAGGGAGTCCAGAACTAGAGGGCATAGGTTTAGGGTGAGAGGGAAAAGATATAAAAGAGACCTAAGGGGCAACCTTTTCACGCAGAGGGTGGTACGTGTATGGAATGAGCTGCCAGAGGAAGTGGTGGAGGCTGTTACAATTGCAACATTTAAGAGGCATTTGGATCGGTATATGAATGGGAAGGATTTGGAGGGATATGGACCGGGTGGTGGCAGGTGGGACTAGATTGGGTTGGGATATCTGGTCGGCATGGACGGGTTGGACCGAAGGGTCTGTTTCCATGCTGTACATCTTTATGACTCTATGATATCACCATAGGAAATGATGTCACCCCAAGAAATGACATTGCCAACCCAAGGAAGCCCAAACATATAAATAGAAAGTGGGTTATACTTCCAGCGCTTCATCTGGAGGCTCACTGAAGATGTTACCTAGTATGGTGATGAAACGTCTGAAAACGAACTTACCAGTTCAGCGAGCAAACCTACATCCAAGGCTTATGTTGTTATGGCTTTCATTAACAGGGGGATTGAGTTTAAGAGCTGCAAGGTTTTGCTGCAGCTCTATCAAACCCTGGTTAGACCACACTTGGAATATTGTGTCCTTTTCTGGTCACCTCATTATAGGAAGGATCTAGATGCTTTAGAGAGGGTGCAAAGGAGATTTACCAGAATGCTGCCTGGATTGGAGGGCTTGTCTTATGAAGAGAGGTTGACTGAGCTAGGGCTTTTCACACTGGAGAGAAGAAGGAAGCGAGGTGACCTGATAGAGGTGTACAAGGTAATGAGAGGCAGAGATAGAGTGGATAGCCAGAGACTTCTCCCCAGGGCAGAAATGGCTGTCATGAGGGGTCATAATTTTAAGGGGATTGGAGGAAGTTATAGGGGAGATGTCAGAGGGAGGTTCTTTATGCAGAGTGGTCAGTGTGTGGATGCACTGCCAGCAGTGGTAGTAGAGTCAGAGACATTAGGGACATTTAAGTGACTGCTGGACAAGCACATGGATGGCAGTAAATTGAGGGGCGTGTAGGTTAGGTTGATCTCAACATAGTGGGCTGAAGGGCCTGTACTCTGCTGTATTGTTCCCGACCTCTCCGCCCCCACCCCCTCTCCGGCCTATCACCCTCACCCTCACCTCCTTCCACCAATCGTATTCCCAGCGCCTCTCCCCCAAATTCCCCCCTCCCCCACCTTTTATCTCAGCCCGCTTGGCACACCAGCCTCATTCCTAAAGAAGGACTTATGCCCGAAACGTCGATTCTCCTGCTCCTCGGATGCTGCCTGGCCTGCTACGTTTTTCCAGCACCACACTTTTCAACTATGTTCTATGTTCTCTGACTCCATGACCGTACAGCCCTAGCTGTTCGACACACCAGGACGCTGGCTCAACATGGCTTAAGTGAGGCCCACCCCACCAGAACAACTCTCTTCTAGCCCAGTACTGGTGCTAATGCCCACAAATAGAAAGCCATCCCACACACACCAATTGATGAGTCACTCAATTAACTTTATTTATCATATGCCAGTTTGTGCATTGTTCAGGTAACAATCTCAAGTTGATTATCTTAGAGGGTCTGCTTACTAACATGGCTGCTAACTGAACAAAACCTTTCAGCAGAGCATCCTTTCTAGCCATAGGCGATAACTACTGGATTGTTCACCACTCTCTCCAATTTGTTTCCTACCCACCTTGAGATATCGTTAAACTTGGCACTGGGCAGGCAACACAGCCTTCAGGACTCCTGCTCAAAGCTCTCTCTCTCTCCTAAGACAACTATTTCCTATTTCCTTCCTGTACTAAGGCACCAAGATCACCCTGCAGTCCCCACTTACTTTCATACAGATTGCAACAATCTTGTAACTGTTGCACAACTGGGGTCACAATTCTTCTGTCCATGATCAAAGATCAATTTTGAATGACTGAGTCTGAGGTGTGTGACCATTCTCTGGAGCGGTGTTAGGTAACTTCCTCATTCCTTGATGTAGCACAATGACAGCAACTCAGACTTCAGCTGCTCAACTCAGATCTGAAATTCCTAGAGCCGTCTACACGTACTACAGACTTGTTCACTCTGGATAAAACCGCTGTCCGGCAGCTTCCACGTGTTACAGCAGCCCTTACAGCCTCTCATTGTAATCTCCAAAAAAACATAAACCTGGTTTACTCAGCCTGTCATCATAGGACAACCCTTCCTCCGACCAGGAATCAATCAAAACACTCTTTGTTGCAATACATCCTCTCTAAATAGGGAGACTAAAGCTACACAGCCAATTCCAGGTGAAGTCTCACCAAAACAGATTGCAATCAGCAATTCTAGTCTTTATTCCTGTACTCCTGTCCCCTTTCATTAAAAATTAACGTACCATTACCCTCATTGCTGTTTCTGCTGACTGTATCTGTTCCGCATACCACCACACCCAAGTCCTATTCAATCTCTATTTTACCCAGTTATCACATCCTCTCTATTCTAATGAAAACCTTGCACTTCCCCACCTTATATCCCAGCTGCCATTTGTTGTTCTGGCAATGAACTATCTCCATCTTTTAGTGCAACTCTCTCATAAGGAGCAGTGATACTATTGTGATTATGGAATTATTGCTGGACTATTAATCCAGAGACCCAGATAATGTACTGGAGACCTGAGTTCAAATCCTGTCATGGTGGAATCTGAATTCAATAAAAATCTGGAATTAAGAGTCTAAGAGTGACTGCAATTTAATTGTCGGAGCGGAGGCTTGGCTCAAGAGCTGTGAGATTGATCTGAATGTTTTCTGTTTTGGCTCTTATTTTTAATTCGAACTATTGCATTAATAGTTTCAGTATACTTTTCTCTGTACACCTGTACTTACATACATGTGACAATAAAATCTAACAATGTAATCTAATGTCCTTTAGGGAATGAATGCGGTTGACCCTTGATTCTGAGCAATTAGGGATGGGCAATACATGACTAGCCTAGCTAACCAGTGGTACCTTAATTCTGTGAATGAATAAACAAAAATATTCTGAAGAAGGGTCACTGGACTTGAAATATTAAGTCTGCTTTCTCTCCACAGATGCTGCTAGACCTGCTGAGTTTCTCCAGCAATTTCTGTTTTGTTCCCCAGATTTCCAGCGTCTGTTGTTCTTTGTGGGCGGCACGGTGCGGGTCAGTGTGGACTTGTTGGGCCGAAGGGCCTGTTTCCACACTGTAATGTATTCTAATCTAATCTAATGTAATTTATTTCTATCTACATCCCTTCGCAGCTTGTCTGTACCTTCCTCACAGGTTACTCACCACCTGACTTTGTTTCAGTATATGACTGAGGGATTTAAGGAGAAACGGGATACAGATTGGGGAGAAGGGAATGGAGGTTTAAGTTGATCGAGATGGATGAGGAAGGATACTTGAGTGGAGCACGCATGATGGCATGGCCTGGTTAGACCAATTGGCTTGTTCTAGAGCTGTTTGATCCACTTATTGTGTTGTAAGCACCCCAGAGTCAAAGGGAAGTCTCCATAGCATGAGAAAAGCTCCACAGACTGGAGCAAGAATGAGGTGGTGGTGAAGTCAGGAGATGAGTTACACACCGCGGAATTCCTAGTCTCTGATCTGCCCTTGTAACCACAGTATTTATGTGGCGAGTCCAGTTCAGTTTCTGGTCAACTAGTGATAATGCCATTGAATGTCAAGGGTGCTGATTAGATTTTCTCTTGTTAAAGATGGTCATTGCCTGGTATTTGTGTGGCGAACATTCTCATTTCTGACCTTATGGTGGAGGGAAGGTCATTGATGAAGCAGCTGAAGATTAGATCATAGAATCCTTACAGTATGGAAACAGGCCCTTCAGCCCAACAAATCTGCACAACCCTCCAAAGAGTAATTCACCCAGACCCATTCCCCTACCCTATATTTACCCCTGACTAATGCAACTAAGCTGTGCATCCCTGAACACTATGGGCAATTTAGCATGGCCAATTCACCTAACCTGCACATCTTTGGATCCTGGGGGGAAACCGGAGCACCCGGAGGAAACCCACGCAAACGCAGGGAGAATGTGCAAACGCCACACAGACAGTCATCTGAGGCTGGAATCGAACCCGGATACCTGGCGCTGTGAGGCAGCAGTGCTAACCACTGAGCCACCGTGCCGCCCTTGTTGGGCCTAGAAGACTACCCTGAGAAAGTTCAGGAGACATGTCCTGGAACTGAGATAACTGATGTCTAACCATTATAACCATCCTCCTTTTTCTGGGTATGACTCCAATAAATGGAGAGACTTCCCTTAATTCAAATTGACTCCAGTTTTGCTCGGGCTCCTTGAGCCACAATAAAATGTGACCTTAATGACTGGGACAGTCACTTACACATCTCACCTCTGGAATTCAGCTCTTTTGTTAGATCAAGGCTATAATGAGGTCAGGAGCTGAGTGGCCCTGGTGGAACCCACACTGCATGTCACTGAGCAGCTTATTGCAGAGCAGGTACTACTTGGTGACTCCTTCCATCATTTTACTGATGATCGAGAGTAAAATGATGGGGGTGTGGGAGGTAATTGGCTGGCTTGGATTTGTCCTGCTTTTTGTGTGCAGGACATATATGGACAACTTGAAATACATGAAAGCACTCTCTGCAACTGGATCCTCGGTTTCCTGACCCACAGGCTACAATCAGTGAAGATTGGGGACAATATTTCATCCTCACTAACACTCAACACTGGAGCCTCCCAGGGGTGTGTACTCAGCCCCCTAATGTACTCATTGTATGCCCATGACTGCGTCGCCAAATACCAGACTAATGCCATTTACAAGTTCACTGATGATGCCACCATAGTTGGTCAAATCTCAGATGGCGACAAAACAGACTACAGACGGGAGTTGGAAGACCTGGAAAAACGGTGCACTGAGAACAACCTAGCTCTCAATGCTGACAAATCCAAGGAACTCATTAGTGACTTCCAGCAGGATGTTACTCATGCCCCCCTACACATTAACAGCACAGAGGTGGAACGAGTGGAGAGTGTCAAGCTCCAGGGAGTAGTCATCCACAACAGGCTTTCTTGGACTCTTCGTCTGGACACACTGGTTACAAAGACCCAACAACGTCTCTCCTTCCTCAGGCAGCTGAGGAAATTTGGCATGACAGCGAATACCCTTACCAACTTTTATAGGTGCGCCATCGAGGGCATTCTGTCTGGATGTATCACTATCTGGTATGGTAACTGTACCATTCAAGATCGGAGACTGTTACAGAGAGTGGTGAACTCGGCCCGGACAATCACAAAGGCCAACCTCCCGTCTAAAGAATCCATCTACCAGTCCCGCTGTCAAGAAAAGGCCGCCAGCATTCTCAAAGATCTATCCCACCCTGGCAATGTTTTTCTACAACCTCTACCATCGGGGAGAAGGTACAGAAGCCTGAACACACGCACCAGCCGTTTCGACGCAGTTTCTATCCTCCTATTATTAGAATACTGAATGGACTCAAACTCTTAACATTTGCCTGTACCTGTGTTTTTTGTTTTTGCTGCTGTTTACCTATTATTTACTATCTATGCTACTTAACTCTGTGATCTGCCTGTATTGCTCACAAGACAAAACATTTCACTGTGCCTCGGTACACGTGACAATGAATTGAATTGAATTGAATTCAATTCAATTCATTTTCCACTCTGTCAGGAGGATGCCGGTGTAATAGATATACCAGAGCAGCTTGGCTGGGGGGCACGGCAAATTCTGGAACACATCTTCTTCAGTACTATTGCTCGAATGTTGTCGGGTCCATAGCCTTTGCAGCATCCAGTGCTTCCAACCAATCCTTGATATCAGGTAACAAAGCAGTGAACATGACCCAGCATGTGCCAAGTGAGAATGCTTAAGAGCATATTGTCAAATCTAAACGAATGTGTTCCTCATTTCACACTCCAGGAAGATCTGGTTTGGCATTAACAACTCAGACACAATGGATGGCACATGATTCCTTCACCAGAGTAAGGGTTTAATTTGGAAAGTAGAATGCTGTAGGTAGCAACATTGCATTTTACTTGTGAACAACCTCCCTGACTTTCAGTAATATCAGAATGGTCATAAGGGACAAATTATTGAGCATTTTCTGTGCATTTAAAAAAAAAATCCCTTCTGTCACATGGTATACATGTAGAATGCCTTCTGACTCAGTAACATAACACAACAAATAGTTGGTAAAACAGAAGGGTAATTCAATAGCAGAGCTCCACAATAGAAGATTTATATAATTGTGGATCTGTACAGTGATGGATTTGATTAACATCAGGCTTATATAACGCAAGATTACACAACACTAAACCAGGAAGGACAATGAGTTATTTGGATTGAAGCAAAGTGTTGCTAAGGGAAAAAAATGCAGAATGCCAATAGTCTGAATCAAAAACAGAAAATGCAGGAAATACTCATCAGGTCTGGCACATCTGTGTCTTGTGAAACAGAGTCAAGGTTTCAAGTCAACAGACATTTTTTGTCCAAACTACTACAGACCAAACACCTTGGGACTTTGATATGTTAAATGACGAGGCAGAGTCTAGTGGTAGAGCTGTACAATGGAGGGGAACTGTGGAAGCCATGTGCTTTGGACCAGTGAAAGAGAAATCAGAATTACCTTCCACAAGATGAGAAGCCAGAAACCATGGGCAAAGAGGTTTTTTTAATTAATTCAGGGGAGGCCACTGGGGTAAGCATTTATTGCCCTTCTCTAGTTGCCCTTGAAAAGATGGTAGTGAGCTGACTTCTTGAACTGCTGCAGACTATTTGATGCAGGGAGACCCACCATGATGATGGGAGGGAGCTGCAGGATTTTGACCCAGTGACAATTCAGAAACGGCGATATATTTGCAGCTTCAGAAGTCACACAACACCAGGTTTACTGGAGATCATGAAAAATATTGTCTCGTGCAGTATTTGCTGGAATCTTGTAAATTACGTTTATTTTGCACATGATGGCTTTTGGGTCTTGTTCTGATGAGTTGTCTGAGCGTGGCTGTCTGTTCATGGTCTGTCTTGAATCCTAGTGATCAGAGAAATCAGACTGTCAGTTCTGAGATGTTCTCCTATATTCAGGTGAAGTTATGAAAGCTTGTGATTTCAAATAAACCTGTTAGACTATAACCTGGTTTCATGTGACTTCGGAATTTGTCCACCCCAGTCCAACACTGGCACCTCCACATCATGAAATATTTCCATGTCAGGATAGTGTGTGGCTTGGAGAGGAACTTGCACATGATGGTATTCCTCTGTATCTGCTCCCCTTGTCCTTCTCGATGGAAGTGGTCATGTGTTTGGAAAGTGCTGTCTAAGGAGCCTTGGTGAATTTCTGCATTTCATCTTGTAAATAGTACAAAGTTCAACCATGGTATGTCAGTCTTGGAGATAGTGCAAATCAAACGTGTTGCTTTTTTCTGAATGATGTCAACTTCTTGTGTGTTATTGGAGCTGCACTCAGCCAAGTAAGTGGGCAGTATTCCATCACACTCCTTACTTGGACCTTGCAGTCAGTGGACAGACCATAAGACTAAGGGACTATTATGACACGGGGTAAACCCCCTCTGTTAATTTAAACCAGCAACACAGAAAAGATTTTTCTCATACAGTAATCTGTGAAAATTCGAGAGGCCAAGAGTAACAACTTCATTTCTTAAAGTGTGACAGAGAATAATTAACTAACAACTATTTACAACTGCTTCCTCTAACCTATCATTTATTTTCCCTTCTATAATACTAGTCTGATAAAACCCCTGAGTAAGATTTACCAAATTTCAAATTTCAAAACCAGGTAGCTGTTGAATCTTCCCATTGTGTCTTCCTCTATAGATTTTCTTCTTCTTAGGATTTCTCTTTCACCAGTCATTGATAGATAAATTTTCCTTTAAGAGAGCTGTGTTTCGGTCAGTTTGTACATGCTGGTGGCTTAGCAGTTCTTGCTCAACTGTTCATGTTTTCCCGGCTGTATACCCCCAAAATATCAGATTGTGTCAATGGTTTATAGTATTGTCAATATACTAAATTCAAACTTGATTAGAATTTGGTATTTTTTCGGGTATAGTTTAAACTGATTGGCCTAATTCAAATTTGTTTTTGTCTCCAGGCAACCAGCTACACGAGCTGCTGGATCACATGTTATATTATATCTGGTTCAGAACATTTGGTGCTGTCAGGTAATTCTGCTAGCTTTTAATTTTCTTAAAGGTACGGTACACTTGTACACCTTCATTACAGACAAGGGATCCAAAATAGGCCATTCAGCCCATTAAGTTTGCTCTGCTATTTAATGATATCATAGTGATCTGATAATCCTCAGGTCCACTTCCCTGATTCTGCCCAGAACCTTGATTCCCTCCCTGACTAACAATATGTCAATCTCAACCTTGAATAAACTTAACAGCCCAGCCTTGACAGCCCTCTATGGTAAAGAATTCCACGGATTCACTACCTTCTGAGAGAAGAAATCCCTCGTCATCATCTCTGTCTTAAATGGATGGCCCTGATTCTGAGATTATGTCCACAAGGGGAGACATCCTCTCCACATCTACCCTGTCCAGTCCCCTAAGAGTCTTATATATTTTAAAAAGGTCGTCCTCTTATTCTTCGAAACTCCAGTGAGTCCGGGCCAAACCTACTCAACCTCTCCTCAGAATAACAAACTCTCTCTCAGTACCAGGTGTCAACCAAATGAACCTTTTCAGGGCTGTCTCCAAGGCCAGAATATTTTTCCTTAGATAAGGAGACTAAAACGGTATTCCATCTGTGGTCTGACTAGTGCTTTGTAGGGTATTAGCAAGATTTCCACTCCCTCTGAAGCAAAGGGCAACATTCCATTTGCCCTCCCTATTACCTGCTCAACTTGGACGCTAGCTTTTTGCGATTCATGAGCAAGGACTCCCAAATCCCTCTGTGCTGCAATTTACCCTTCCCGCAGTCTTTCTCCATTTAAATAATATTCAGCTCCTCTATTCTACCTGCCAAACCTCACATTTTCCCACATTACATTCCCTCTGCTAAGTTTTGCCCACTTTCTTAACCTGTCGATATCCCTCTGCAGATTCTTTTTGTTGACCCCACCATTTGCCTTCCCACCTATTATATTGTCATCCACAAACTTTAGAAGAAGAAGAATGTGGAAACAGGCCCTTCGGTCCAACAAGTTCACACTGACCCTCCGAAGAGTAACCCACCCAGACCCATTCCCCTATCCTATATTTACCCCTGACCAATGCACCTAACCTACACATTCCTGAACACTATGAGCAACTTAGCATGGCCGATTCACCTGGCCTGCACATCTTTTGGATTGTGGGAGAAAGCAGGAGCACCCAAAGGAAACCCGCACAGACACGGGGAGATCGTGCAAACTCGACACAGACAATCACCCAAGACTGGAATCGAACCTGGGTCCCTCACGCTGTTGCCATAGCATGTGCACTTTCCTCATCAAAGCCACTAGTATGTGATCGCTTCTCAGCCTTTTGGCTAAGATCAAGTGTCTGTTCTTATCAGGGCTAGGGTCAAGTTGCGAGTCATCAGAGCTAGTGGAGATCATTGCTGGATCGTGATTGGACATCGGAGGATCGTTTGGTTGTGCTGACCTGCTATTGGTGGATCTTCATGCTGGCTTCGGCCTAACGCCAATTCAGGGACCAGCCAACCTCAGAGCTATGGCCTCAACAGCTGCCCGCACCCCGGGCCAGGGCGTTCGCAACACAGTCAAGGTGACTGTCAAGAAGGTGGAGGAGCATACACCGATCGGACGGTATTCGTCAAGGAGAATTTGTTTGAGTGCTGTGGGTTTGCTGCAGTGGATGTGTGGTGCCTGCAGGATTTCCCTGGGGCAGGCTACTTTGACGTCACCTTCAGGAGTGTGAAGCAATGCGAACAGCTCCTGAAGATCTTCAAGGAAAAGGAAGGGGAGCCGCTGTTCTCCATCTTGTCGGTGGTCTTGCTGTGTGTGCTTCCTGCACAGAGGAGTCGGGTTGTTATGATTCACATGTACAACCCCCTATGTTCCAGCAACCGATGTCCTGACGTTCCTGGGAAGATATGTGCAGGTTGAGGGAGAAAGCACCGATGTGGTCGACCCTTTCGGGATTTGGTCCAGCAAATGACAGGTCAAGGTAACCCTGAGGGTTGATGCCAGTGGGAACATCCTCCACCCACCCTCCAGCTTTGCTATTGGAGGGAGCAGAGGGTATCTGACGTACGCAAGGCAGCCAAAAGTGTGCCGAACCTGCGGGAGGTCAGGCCACATGGTGGCGGATTGTAAGGTGACTGTCTGTCGAAACTGCAAGAAGGAGGGTCACCCGACCAAAGAATGCAAGGAGGCCAAGAACTGCAATCTGTGCGGGGTGGCGGGCAACGTGTACAAGGCCTGCCCAAGATGAGGGGCCGCCACCTACGCGCAGATGGCCGGAGGTGGGCCGCAAAAGGACAGCAAGGCACCACTAACCAGCAAGGGAACGGTGTCTGGGGGCACACAAAAGGAAGGACAGGCCTGAGCAGAGCAGATGTCAGCTACCGGAGAGGTACAGCTTCCGAGCAAAGCTCCGACAGGACAAGTGGAGCAGGAGGAAAGCGAAAGAAGGAGGCAGAGGAATGGATCCCGGTACAAAACAGGAGGAAGAAAACCCGTCAGGCGGCCAAAACCTCTCAGAAAAGGGGGAAACGGCAGCTGCACGGGGAGGACATGGACAGCTCTTCAGAGGGTGAGGACGGGCGCAAGGAGGGTTGTCACCAAAAGAAGAGGCAGAACGCTGCAGGGAGAAAGGAGGGCAGCACCTGCCAAACAAGGCAATGGGAAACGTCCAACCCCCACCAGGTGAAAGCCAGGAGGGCCCCACCGCCACAGAGCTCCAGGTCACTGGGAGCAGCAGATATAGAAGCAGACAGCGTGGAGCCTGGTCCCGGCTCAATGACACCAGAGCAGGCAAATGGGCCCAGTGAGGAGCTGGACAGCTACCTCAGCCCCGCAAGGGTTCAGCAGTTCGTGTTCACCATGGGGATGCTGACAGCTACCCCAGAGGGGCAGGACCAGAGGCAAATGGACACGGGTAACCTCACAACTTGTTAAAAATGGGGATAAGAATTGCCAGTATTAATGTGCGCAGCTTAAAATCTGCTGCGCAATGTGTTTCAACGCTGGCCTTCCTCGCCAACGTCAAAGCCGATGTCCTGTTTCTGCAGGAGTGTGGGATACCGCACCTCAGCAGTTACAGGAGATGGTCGAGCTTGTGGGCCCATGGGCCGTCAGTTTGGTCGGGGGACAATGATAACCGCTCCTCAGGCCTGGGTATTCTGTTGCGAGGAGGCAACTTCACCATCTCCGAGGTTAAGGAGGTGGTGGGCAGGCGCCTCCTCGTCGCGGATGTAACATACAGAAACGCTCCCGTGAGACTAATCAACATGTACGCCCCAGCGGGTAAGAGTGAATGGTTGACCGTCCTGCAACAGCTTCCACTGTTGCTGGCTACGTCCAGGCCGATCATTCTGGCCGGAGACTTCAACTGATGCAGATGGATGAAGGTGGACAGGGGGGACGAAGGTAAACTGGACGCCACATCCAGAGCCCTGATGGAAACAGTAAAAGATGCCAAGCTGCATGATATCTTTGCTGAAAATGTGTTGCTGGAAAAGCGCAGCAGGTCAGGCAGCATCCAGGGAACAGGAGAATTGACGTTTCGGGCATAAGCCCTTCTTCAGGAAACCTGAAGAAGGGCTTATGCCTGAAACGTCGATTCTCCTGTTCCCTGGATGCTGCCTGACCTGCTGCGCTTTTCCAGCAACACATTTTCAGCTCTGATCTCCAGCATCTGCAGACCTCACTTTCTCCGCATGACATCTTTAGCAACCCTGCAGATGGAGCGCAGCGTAGATACTCCTGGTCACGGGCAGACGGGTCTATCCACTCAAGGATAGATTACCTATTTGTGTCCCGAATCCTCTCGGTCAGATCCACCGACGTCAAGCCGGTGTTCTTCTGGGACCACTGCCTCCTACTGGCCGACTGTCACCTACAGGACGAGCAGCAGGCTGGTAAGGGAACGTGGAAGCTGGACACTAAGCTGTTGACCCCAGGAAACATCGAGGAGCTCAAGAGGGACTACGCAGGTTGGAGAACTGTGAAGCCCCTCTTTGAGTCCCCAGCGGACTGGTGGGAAACGGTAAAAGAGAATATCAAGAGGTTCTTCATCCTCAAAGGTGTTCAGGAGGCGAGGAAAACTGTCCCAACTCCAGGAAAGTATGCAGACGTTGGGGGTCGATGTCACGGAGGACCTCAAGGACGTGAAGATTCAATTAGATTACTTACAGTGTGGAAACAGGCCCTTCAGCCCATCAAGTCCACACCGACCCACCGAAGTGCAACCCACCCAGACCCATTCCCCTATATTTACCCCTTCACCTAACACTACTGGCAATTTAGCATGCCCAATTCATCTAACCTGCACATTTTTGGTCTGTGGGAGGAAACCGGAGCACCCGGAAGAAACCCACGCAGACACAGGGAGAATGTGCAAACTCCATACAGTCAGTCGCCTGAGGTGGGAATTGAACCCAGGTCTCTGGCGCTGTGAGGCAGCAGTGCTAACCACTGTGCCACCGTGCCGCCCACCGTGAAGGGCCAGCAAACCTCGCTCTTTGCCTCGGAGGCCTCCAAGATAATCTTCCAGTCCAGAGTCCGCTCCGTGGAGCAGGACGAGACATGCCCACGTTTCTTCTTCCAGAAGGTGCACAAAGAGGTCCGTGCTCAGCAGCCTGAAGGAAGAAGGTGGCTCGGTAATGTCATCTCAGGCTGACATCATGAGGATCAGCAAATCCTTCTATGCCAGTCTGTATGACTCGAAGCCAACCGACAGCGCGGCTTCCCAGTCGTTCCTGTCCTCTATTACGGAGGTCTTAGATGACGGAACACGAGAGAGGCTGGACCAGCCGCTTTCTCTGGATGAGCTGACCAAAGCCCTTGAGTCCTTCGAAAAGAATAAAACTCCTGGAAGCGACGGCTTACCGGTCGAGATCTATTCCGCTCTGTGGGACTTGATTGGCCAGGACCTGCTGGTGGTGTATGTCAGTATGCTTCGGGCAGGTACCATGAGTGAATCCATGAGGAAAGGCATCATCACCCTCATCTACAAGCAGAAGGGGGAGAGGGAGGAAATTAGAAATTGGAGACCAATCTCACTGTTAAACACAGACTACAAAATCTTGTCAAAGGTCATCGCCAATCAGGTCAGGTCTGCTCTGGGATCGGTGATCCACCCTGACCAAACCTGTGCTGTACCGGGCAGAAAGATCGCTGAGAGTCTCGCACTCCTCAGAGATACGATCGCCTACGTGCAGGACAGGGGGGTGGACACCTGCCTCATCAAGGAGGTAAAATCCCCTGGACCAGGAGAAAGCCTTTGACTGGATATCGGATACATATATGAGGGATGTCCTCTCCAAAATGGGCTTTGGGGAGGGAATCGGTAATTGGATCAGACTGCTCTACACCAACATTGTCAGTGCAGTCTCAATTAATGGGTGGGAACCAGATAGCTTCGCTGTAAGATCTGGAGTCAGGCAGGGCTGCCCTCTCTCTCCTGCCTTGTTTGTGTGTTGCATCGAGCCATTTGCCGAATCCATCAGGAAGGATGCGAGCCTAAGAGGGGTGACTATTCCTGGCAGCGGGGGCCTGCAGGTTAAGGCCTCCCTGTACATGGATGACGTCGCCATTTTCTGCTCGGATCCGTTGTCCGTGCACAGACACATGTGCATCTGTGACCAGTTCAAGCGGGCCTTGGGGGCCAAGGTAAACCGAGGCAAGAGCGAGGCCTTGCTCTTCGGGAACTGGGCTGACCAATCCTCTATCCCCTTCACCATCAGGACCAACCACCTGAAGGTGCTTGGTATTTGGTTCGGTGGGCATGGGTCGTGCGCCAAGACCTGGGAGGAGCGGATCAGGAAGATGAGACAGAAACTAGGCAGATGGGAGCAACGGTCACTCTCCATCGCCGGGAAAACCCTGGTCATCAAGTGTGAGGTACTCTCAGTATTGTTATATGTGGCACAGGTCTGACCTACCCCAGAATCTGTGCCGCCGCAGTCACCCGGGCCATCTTCCACTTCATGTGGAGATCAAAGATGGACCGGGTTCGAAGAGACACAATGTACAAAGACCCGGGCAACGGGGGAAAAAACACACCCAATGCCACCCTCACCCTAATGGCCACCTTTGTGTGTGGCTGCATCAAGCTGTGCGTGGATCCCCGGTACGCAAACACCAAGTGTCACTACGTACTGAGGTTCTACCTGTCCCCGGTGTTGCGAAGGATGGGCCTGGCCTCGCTGCCGCGGTACACTCCGAGTAGTTGGACCGTTCCATACCACCTGTCCTTCGTGAAGAAGTTTATGGAGAAAAACACCTTTGACCACAAGTCCATCAGGAAGTGGTCAGCACATAGTGTCCTTGAGATCCTTCAGGAAAAGGAGAGGGCGGATCCTATCGAGCGGTTCCCTGAGCAGACTGTCAAAGCCATTTGGCAGAATGCCTCATCGCCAGAACTTTCCAACAAGCACCAAGACATGGCTTGGCTGGTGGTGAGAAGGGCTCTGCCTGTGAGATCATTTATTCACGCCCGGACTCTCTGCCGCACCGCACGCTGCCCTCGAAGCGGCTGAGGGGGGGACGAGACTGTCACACACCTCCTTCTGGAATGTGCCTATGCAGAGGAAGTCTGGAGAGGAATGCAATAGTGTTTGTCGAGGTTCGTCCCGAGCAACGCCGTGACGCGGGACTCCGTACTCTA
>NC_057711.1:10552877-10588800 GCF_004010195.1 Chiloscyllium plagiosum | reverse complement strand
CCAAGGCGCGGTGGGGAAAGACCACCGTGTAACATCTGCCTGCCTAAGAAGAACAGGGGGCCCACGCAGTCATTTGGGCTCTGCTGACGCCTCAGCTAAAAATGTAATCACACAGACCTGTAAATATGAATGATTACTCTGTTTCGGTATGCAAAGAAACGGAAGGTTTACATATGTATGGCATGTCCAATTGTACAGATCATCAAAGTATTTTATGAATAAAGTATACTTTTGAAATAAAAAAAAATGTATTGTAAATAATTGTGGCTTCACTGATCGCAATGGCACTCCACTAGTTCAGTTTGTCATCCAGAAAAACGTCCCCTCATCCTAACTTTCTTCAGCTATCAGTTAGTCAATTCACTATCCATGCTAATAAACTACCTCCAATAGCATAGGCTCTTATTAAAGAACCTAAAATATGTGGTACCTTATCAAACACCTTCAGGAAATCAAGGTATTATTTCCACAGCCTCCTCTTCTAAGGGGTCTATGTTCAAATTGGCTTCTCTCTTTCAATTCATTTAAAGAAGGTCTTGCTGTCCATCTTGGTATTATTTGCTAGTTTACCCCCAAAGTTTATTTTTCCCTCCTTATTATTTTTGGTTATATTTTGTTTGTTTTTAAAACTTTCCCACCAATCACAGTAGCATACTGATGTGTTATCAGTACCCGTAATTGAGAGGTTCAAGCTCATGATGCAGACTTCAAATCCCCAAGTTGCAGCAAGGTTCAGTTAATGGAATTGAAAAGCACTATATAATGGCCATGAAATTTACCACTTTGTTGTAAAAATCCAATCAAGTTCATGAATGCCCTTTTTGAGGGAAAAGGGATTAGATGCATATGATGTGTTCTGAGATGAGAAAATTTGCAAAGAGCTTGAGTTTAATTAAGCGTCTTGCTAAACAGATCTTGTCACACAGTTGGTAGCACACCAGCCCCTGAATCAGAAGCTCCAGCTTCAAGTATTTGATGGCTATGGATGTCGCCTTCCAACCCACCAATGGCAGGTGATAAAGGCAAAGAAGTCTCCTAGTCATCTAGAGCTAAGAAGCAGCTGCAGCGCAATAGCCTCCCCATGTAAAAAGATTCCATGAGCATGGTCTTAAACCTATGCCCTCTACATTTGGACACCCTTTGCTGAGGGAAAACCCTTATCTATGCACCTCATGATTGTATAAACCTGTATAAGGTCATCTGCAAGTTGGCGTCCTGTCCCAGAGAGGTTCTCTGAAATAATCTGCAAGTTGGCGTCCTGTGGACATCTCTGGGACACCCGCACCAACCAATCCCACCACCCCATGGCTGAACATGGCCAGCAAGTCTGCAAATAACACCAAAACTGGTGGTGCAGTGGACAGTGAAGAAGGTCATCCCAGAGCACAATGGGACCCCAACCACACCGGCCAATGGGTCGACAGTGGCAGATGGAGCCCAACCTAGATAAATGTGAGGTACAGCTCCCCCATAAGGCAAACCTATACTGTTAATGGTCGGGCCCTGGGGGAGTGTTACCCAAACAAAGAGACCCAGGAGCAGGTGGATGATTCCTTGAAAGTGAAGTCGCAGGTAGACAGGATTGTGAAATTCTGGTCTCCCTGCTGTCGGAAAAATATTGTTAATCTTGAAAGTGTTCAGGATTTACAAGGATGTTGCCAAGATAGGAGGGTTTCAGCTGCAGGGAGACACTGAATAGATTGGGGCTCTTTTGCCTGCAGTTTCGGAGGCTGAGGAATGATCTTATAGAGGTTTATAAAATGATTAGGAGGATAGGGTGAATAGACAAGATATTTTTCTCAGGGTAGGAGAGTCCAAAACTAGAGGGCATAAGTTTAAAGTGAGAGGGGAAAGATTTAAAAGGGACCTGAGGGACAACATGTTTACCCAGAGGGTGGTGGGTGTATGGAACGAGCTGTCAGAGGAAGTGTTGGAGACTCGTACAATTACATTTGTTTGGCATCTGGATAGGTATATGAATAGGAAGGGTTGAGAGGGATATGGGTCAAATGTTGGCAAACATGACACAATCGATTTAGGATATTTGGTCAGCATGGACGAGTTGGACCAAAGGGTTTGTTCCCATGCTGTTATAATGCTATGATTCTAAGTCCTGTCCTGATTTGTCCCACCAAAATAAAAACCTCACATCCATCTGAGCTAAACTCTATCTGCCACTTCTCAGCCCATTGGCTCAGTTGGTCAAGATCCTGCTACACTCCTAGACAAGCCCCCTCACTATCTATCATACCACCAACCCTGGCATCATCTGTAAAACCATCAACCATGCCTCACACACTCTCATTCAAATCATCCATACAAATGACAAACCAGTGGACGCAGCACCGAACCCTGCGGCACAGCACTGGCCACAGGCCTCCAGTCTGAACAGCAACCCTCCACTACCACCTTCTATATATGTATTGTATAATTTATATAACTCTCGGACTGACAATTTTCCTCTTTCTATTCCATGTATATTTTATATATAAATATTTATTTTGTATATTTTAACGTTATATGAATCTCTCATGGAACCATTTCGCTCTCCCTATCCCCTATATTGTGTATATCCCCTGTACATATTGTATATTTTATACAGATATCACTCACGGACTCATTTCTCTCCTTGTCCTTTGTATATGATCTATACATCTCTGTATATGTTTAAATAAATGTCATAAGAATAAAACCTTTTAATTCCACATTTTTAATGAATTCGAATGTCATTATCTGCCATGGTGGGTTTTGAACTCACGTCCCCAGATTATTAGCCTGGGGGTCTGGATCACTAGCCCAGTGACATTATCACTCCACCACCAACCCTTCCCTTCATGCAAGATGTTACATAAATAAATAAATGGCTTTTCTTCAGCGAAAAGAAATTCAGGTTTATTTTGGGACATATGAGCCATTCAATCCAGGTTGACAATGTCTGAAGAAGTTTCACTGTCAATTGTCAAAGAAATTCAGAGCAGAACAAAAAGTGAAAATCACATGTTACTGCAGTAATTCCCAAATGGTCACAACAGGTGCGATAATAAAAGAACAACATGCTACCATTACATCATCTGTTTACTAACAAATGAGAATAAAAAGTGTTTGCCAAACTTTTATGTATTCCGTATTACTGTTGCCTGTGACGAAAGGGAGTGGTTGGTCATGTGTGTGGCCATGTGTTCGGTGTGGTATTGTGTGTGCGCGTGTTTGTGTGTACATGTGTGTGTGTGTGCATGCGCACGCAAGGCCGGTCTGTGCTGTGCCGTCCCCCTCTGCCTTTACCCCCTCTCCACGAGGTATGGCTACTTCACTTGTTGGCACTACCACCTCCCCCCCTCCTCCCCCCCAAAACCATGCTGGTTTGTCCACTTGCCTTTGTTGGTTCAGCTACCTATTTAATCCTGCCAGTAGCATTTGCGTGTCTCAGAGATTAAGCCGTACATGTCTAAACACACATGGCCAGTACGGTGAAACTGAATTGTTCATTAAATCTTTGAATTAAATATGTTCCCCCACCGTACCATTAACTCCCACCTCCCCCATCTCCATAAACTCACATGTACACAGATGCAATCACACTCACACACATTCATTCACTCATTCACACACCTATACTTTCACACTCTCTCATACACATGCATTCAAACACAATCATTCATACACCATGCTCACATTCACAATCACTCATGCACGCACTCACACATCAATAAATGACTCAATGTGTCAATGCAGCTATGAAATAGGACTTACATCTATATAGTGCTTTTCATGACTTCGATGTGCTTCACAGTTGATTAAATACTTTTATAGTGTAGTTCCTGTTGTAATACAGGGAACATAAGAAAGGGAGCAGGATTAGACCATTTGGTCCCATCATGAAACACGATTATGGCTGATCTTACCCAGGGCTGACCTCCTCTTTTATGTCAGGAAAATTGCACACATCAAAAACTCCCAAATAGGAATGAAATACATTATCAGGCAATCTGTTTTTTATTAGTTGAAGGATAAATATCGACCAGGACATCAGGGAGAACTCTAAACTAAATAGAAACTCAAAACGTTAACTCTGACTTCTCTTCACAGATGCAACTGGACTTACTGAGCCTTTCCAGCAATTTCTGTTTCTGTTAGGGAGAACTCACTTGGTCTTTCTTCAATGTCATCATTCTCTGTCACCTGAGAGGACTTCCATTAAACACTACATCCCAAAAGATGGCACCTTTTCTGAAGCACCGCTCTAAACGAAGAGATTAAGCATAGATCTATTAGAGGCACAGGCAGGTGAAATTATGATGGAAAATAATAAAATGGCACACTTTCATATCTGTCTTTATGGTAAAAGACTCAAAAGAGATTTCAGAAATAATGGGGAAGTGGAAGCTCCTTAGTGAAACTGAGAAATTAAGGAAATCCACAGAAATGAATCAATACTGGAAAAAGTAATAGGACTAACAGGAATACATCTAACAAGACCTGGCAACGTGCATTGTGGATGCTTATGGTCTTCCAAAATTACACTGAGTCTACACCGCATCCTAAAGATTGGCAGATAACAAGCGTAACACCACTACTTCAGAAAGGAGGAAGAGTGAACATAAAAAAAACCATGGGTCCAGATCAGAGTGGTGCTGGAAAAGCACAGCAGGTCAGGCAACATCCGAGGAGCAGGAAAATCGACGTTTCGGGCAAAAGCCCTTCATCAGGAATTTCACTCCTACAGTTATTAAGATGGATAAGGAGAAACCAGTAAATGTATTCGCAATTTCAAAAAGTATTTGATAAGATGGGCCTACATCGGGGCAGACAATAAATGCTGGCTCAGACAGCACCATCTACATCCCATGAACAACATTTTTTAAAAACCCTCTCGGTTCTGTGCTTAATGTCAGTCTCAAATATGTGCTCTATAAAGGAGCTGAAATCCAGAGGTGAAGGTTTAATCACTGTGACAAACTTTAAATAATATTATATACAAATAATACCCAAGTGGAAGAACAGAGAGGTCAGAAGAGGAGTGGTAGGGTTGGGGAAATTGGTGAGGAATTGACAAATACTGTAGTATTCTTTTCTTGTGTAGTTAAATGCAGCTCTTTGAAGCTCAGCTTCAATCAGACCCAATCTCAAAAACAAAATCTAGGATTGAAAATAATACTGATCTCATTAAGCTAAACCAGGTAATGCAACTGAGGAGCTCCCTGGTGAGTCTTTAAACCTGGAGTAACAGGGCTCAAAAGGCTACTGGGCGGTAACCAATATAAAGGTTTTGCCTATGAGGTAAGAGATTTCCTTCCTCGAAGTACATTTGGAGGCAGCAGCTTTTATGGAAAATAGTCAGCCACACTGTCATATATATATAAATTCACAACAATATAGACACACATCTCACGCACACACACTGGGGTACTGATAGACATACAACATAGTTAAAAATCACACAGCACCAGGTTACAGTCCAACAGGTTTAATTGGAAGCACACTAGCTTTCGGAGCGACGCTCCTTCATCAAGTGGTTATGGAGGGCACGATTGTAAGGCACAGAATTTATAGCAAAAATTTACAGCCTGATGTAACTGAAATTATACATTGAAAAATACCTTGATTGTCTGTTGAGTCTTTCATCTGTTTGAATATCATGATAGTTTCACTTCTTTCATGTGTAAATCACAAAGCCTCTTTTTAAAAGTTGCATTCTCAGGTTAACTGTAACAATTGGTTAAAAATTACACAACACCAGGTTATAGTCCAACAGGTTTACTTGGAAGCATACTAGCTTTCGGAGCGACGCTCCTTCATCAGGTGATGGTGGAGGGCTCGATCGTAGCACAGTGTGATGTAACTTAATTTATACATTGAAAAATTGAATGTCTGTTAAGCCTTTCATCTGTTAGAATTGTGTGTGTGTGTGTGTAGGAGTGTCTGTGTGTGTGTATAGTGCAATGGTGGTCACCTGTAGTGTGACATGAACCCAAGGTCCCGGTTGAGACCCCTTTGGGTATGGAACTTAGCCTGTCAGCCTCTGCTCGACCACTTTTCACTGCTGCCTGTTCTGAAGTCCGCCTTGGAGGATGGTCACCCGAAGATCCGAGGTCGAATGCCAACTGGGAGGGAACACTCCTGTATGTTGATTGTTGTGCAGTGCCCATTCATTGGTTTCCCCAATGTATCATGCCTCAGAGCATCCTTGCCTGCAACGTATAAGATAGACAATGTTGGCTGAGTCACATGAGTACCTGCAGAGTTACATTGTACTTTGCTCAAAAACTGCATGAATTCATGTAAAAATTCTGTTATCTCACTTTTAGATTAGAATCAATCTAAACATCATGGCATAGACAGAGAACACAGGGGGCTAACACCTTCAACATATAGTCTAGCTAACACCAATTGTTACAGCTAACCTGAGAATGCAACTTTTTAAAAAAGGTTTTGTGATTTACACATAAAAGAAGTAAAACTATCATGGTATTCAAACAGATGAAAGACTCAACAAACAATCAAGGTATTTTTCAATGTATAATTTCAGTTACATCACACTGTAAACTTTTGCTGTAAATTTTTTGTCTTACAATTGTGTCCTCCACTATCACCTGATGAAGGAGTGGCGCTCTGAAAGCTAGTGCTTCCAATTAAACCTGTTGGACTATAACCTGGTGTTGTGTGATTTTTAACTTTGTACAACCCAGTCCAACACCGACATCTCTAAATCATGACATATAAAATAGGCAGAGATACTTGTACACATAATCACAGATGTGTTACAGTGCAGAGGAGGCCATTTGACCCATTGTGTCCTGCACAAGCTATATGTGAGCATAATTGCCAACCTCCTCCTTTCCCCCAATACCCTTACACATTATTTTTGTCCAAATAATCATCCAATGCCGTCATAAATGCCTCAATTGAACTTGCCTCCAGCAGAGTTCCCAGCATTCCATACTCTAATTACATGCTATGTAGTTTTACAGGTGCACCATAGAAAGCATTCTATCTGGATGCATAACTGCCTGGTACGGCAACTGCTCTGCCCAGGACTGTAAGAAACTAAAGGTAGTGTGCACAGCCCAGACCCTCAGGAAGCCAACCTCCCATCCATGGATTCCACTTACACTTTTTGTTGCCATGGAAAGGCTGCCAACGTCATCAAAGACCCCTCCCACCCCGGTAATGCTCTCCTACAACCTCTTCCATCAGACAGAAGATACAGGAACTTGAACATTCTCACCAGCAGGTTCAGGAACAGCTTCTTCCCAGCCGTTACTAGACTGATGAATGGAATCTCTAACTTCAAATAATATTGATCTTGCTTTGCATACCTCCCAAGCCGCTGTAACCTTGCATGCCTCATTCTATCTAAGCATCCTATGATCTGTATGTCCTTGTTTGCTATGATCTGCCTGTACTGCTCGCAAAACAAAGCTTTTCACTGTGCTTAGGTACATGTGACTACAATAAGTCAAATCAAATCAAATCAAATCAAATCAAATGCAAAGAAGTTTTCCTCATATCGGCCTTTGTTCTTTTGCAGATTACTTGCGATCTAGGCCCTCTTGTTTGTGTTCCTTTTACAAGTGGACGTACAAACTCACAATACAGAGATACAGATATACTTTATGCACAATTCATGAAGACACAAATACGTAGACATAAAATGCAGAGAGACACAAAAACACACACAGAATACAATCTCAACTGCTCAGACTCGCAAATGCATAGAAATGGACGACTCAGTTTAAAAACAAAAGTTAAATAGCACCTACAAGAGAAGCAGATGAGTGAGAACATCACTATCTCAAAGGTCTCCTCAAAATCACACAGCACCCTGACTCCTTCCTGAGTCAAGAATGGGTCAAAATCTTAAAACTCCTGAATGATCGTTTGTTTTCACCCCAGAAACTGCAGCATTTCATGACAGCAGCTCACCTCCATCATCTCAAGGACAACCAGGGGTGACCAACATATGTTGGCTTAGTCAGCAACATCCACATGCTATGAATGAATTCTTAAGAAACAAATGCATACACACAACACAAACACATAGACATATGCACATACATATCCACAGAGTGCAATCACAAATAACCTCAGGCACACTCGTAGACATACATAAATAGACACATTCTGCTTTAAGAATAGGATGTAAACTGAATAGTAAGAAACTTAGGAAAACTTCAGTCAGGCATTCATGTGCTGGAGGGAACATCTAATGAAAAATCTCTTCTCACTTTGAACAGACTTTTCTAATTTCTAATTGAGACAAACACAGTTATCCACTGGTGATGTCAATAAGTTCCCTTGACATCTTCCTAAACATTATAATGATCTTCCTTGATGACCCCCTGGGGTAATTTTCCAATTTGAATTCCCAGGATGTTAATACAGGCCATGTTTTCTGACCAGATTTCCTCATCATGTGAGATCTCCCCCTTCACCAGAGGCATAACTTTGGAAAAATGCCTCTGGTGAGTTCAGATAGTCAGCAGCTGAGCCACTCTCTCCCTGGTAGCGTTGTAGGTTTACCATTTAGGTCAAGAAGGCAGCTCACCTTTGCACTTGTTGCCACAGAAAGTGGTTGAGGCCAAAATGTTGAATGTTTTAAAGAAATTAGGGGCCCTTGGGATAAAATGATTAAAGGTATGCAGAGAAAATGGAACCATGCTACTGTGCTGGATGACCAATTCTGATCGTAATGAATGGTGGAACAGATTCGAAGGGCTGGATGGCCTACTCCTGCTCCTATTTTCTATGTCTCCATGGAAGAGCAAGAGAAAGTCTTGCATTTTAATCACCCTTTTGATCATCTTTGGCTATCCCAAAGCACCTTATGGCCAAGCAAAGATTTTTTCACAGCCTGCTCCAACAAAACAACAATAAAACCATAAGACGTGGGAGAAGTGGCCATTCAACCTGTCAAGTCTGCCCTATCATTTAATAATCCTCAGCTCCACTTTCCTGCCTTTTCCCTGTTACATTTGATTCCCTGAATGATTAAAAATCTGTCCAGCTCATTTTTGAACAGTCTTGAGGATGCAACCTCAATCTACAAGAACGTCATAGATTCACTATCTTCTGAGAGAAGAAATTCCTCCTCACCTGACTTAAACGTGTGGCTCCTTATTCTGAGATTATACGCCCTCTGATCTGAGAATCTCCCACAGGAGGAAAGCAATGTTTCAGCATCTAAAATGGTGAGACAATCTGCTTTTCACATTGCTTTTCACTTATTAATTGGGAAAACGAGTACTCATGCTTATCTTTGAAACAGCACTTGTGGGATCTTTTACAATCGCCTACGGGGGCAGGTAGATCCTCAGTCTAACATCCGTTCCAAAACCTCTGACAGGGCAGTTCTGGATTAGAATGCTAACCGGGATGATAGAGCTACAAGCTCATCTCTTTTTTTGAAGCAGCGATATGATTACATCACCAAACAAAATCAAGAAACAAGAAGTCCAAAAATGGATTACAAAATTGTGCATGAATAAAATAAGACACACGTTGACGAAGCTTTTTGCCATGCATTTATGAAGACAGTTTGCAAAAAAAAATGCCAATATAGAAGGAAAACATTTTATACTGTGGAAGAGGACAATTCCAATTGGTTGCTAATTGTGTATGGTATCGGATTGTTGCATAGGTACGAGATAGGACAGACAATACTTGCCTCAGTAACATCTTCAGTTGCACTAGTTATTGTTGTATTTGCAGCAACAGCCATAAACACAGAACCCAGACTTTATGTAAGTCTGTGATCTTATAACAGTGTTATTTATAAACTTCAAGATATCTGTATCAACAAGAACCTCGACTTCATGTTATAAGTTGAATAGGGCGGCACGGTGGCCTCACAGCGCCAGAGAACCGGGTTCAATTCCCGCCTCAGGCGACTGACTGTGTGAAGTTTGCACGTTCTCCCCGTGTCTGCGTGGGTTTCCTCCGGGTGCTCCGGTTTCCTCCCACAGTCCAAAGATGTGCAGATTAGGTGAATTGGCTATGCTAAATTGCCCGTAGTGTTAGGTAAGGGGTACATGTAGGGGTATGGGTGGGTTGCACTTCGGCGGGGTGATGTGGACTCGTTGGGCCGAAGGACCTGTTTCCACACTGTAAGTAATCTAATCTAATCTAGAAAGGGTTTGGTGGGATATGGGCCGGGTGATGGCAGATGGGACTAGATTGGGTTGGGATATCTGGTTGGCATGGACAGGTTGGACCGAAGGGTCTGTTTCTATGCTGTACTTCTCTATGACTCTATGACTATCGTATTTGGAAGAGGCAGACCAATATCAAATGGCCGTGGTGTTTCCCTCAGAAACCACATCAGTTGCCAAATAGTTGTCAAGGTGCATTCTCCATGGAAACACCTCTACCAACTAGCATTCACTTGCCAACCACTCTTCTCATACAATGGTGTAACTGAGCCACACGTGAGGTTGAATAATAAATATAAGGTGAACATTACAAATTCCTCAAAAGCCTTCAGTATCACCACACCCCCACAACCCTCTCCTGTGCCCTTTGTCTGGAGGTAGAGAGGAAAAGACACAGCCTGGAGGTTTTTAACGGTGCAGCAGCTACTAAATATGAAAAAATGAAATATAAAAATGACTTCTGTAATTTCAAAATTGCTAAAAACTGTCCAGGTGAGACTGTCCAGGTCCACACCTCCCCCCTTACCTCCCTCCAAGGCCCCAAAGGAAACTTCCATATCCGCCACAGATTCACCTGCACTCCACACACATCATCTATTGCATCCTCTGCACCCGATGTGGCCTCCTCTATATTGGGGAGACAGGCCACCTACTTGCGGAGCGTTTCAGAGAACACCTCTGGGACGCCTGACCTGCTGCGCTTTTCCAGCAACACATTTCCAGCTCAGACAACAATAAACAGCCAAACAACCAAGATTGTCCATGACACAAAGATTGGTGATTAAAACTACAAACAGACGTAACAACAAATTAAATAATGGGGTAAAGTGGTGACAGACTTCAACATGGGTAAATCAGGATGATGGAATACATGCATGGGACAGTCCAGCTCAAACAACACTTAAGAAGCTTGATACCATCCAGGACAAAGCCCGCCCACTTGTTTGGTACCACATCCACCGCCTTCAACATTCATTCTGTCGACCGGCAACACACAGTGGCAATAGTATGTAATATCGATGATATGTACAGCTGTAACTCACCAAGAATCCTTCAACAGCACCTTCCAAACCCGTGACCACTTCCAATCTAGAAGGACAACAGCAGCAGATACATGGGAACACTAAAACTTGCGAGTTCCCCTTCAAGCCACTCCCTATCCTCACTTAGAAATATATCACTAATTCTTCACTGTCACTGAGTCAGAATTGTGGCATTCTCTCCCTAATGGCACTGTGGCTGTCCCTACAGCACAGAGTCTGCGCGGTTTAAGAAGGCAGCTCACTATCACTTTCTCCAGGTCAATTATGGATGGGCAATAACCTATAAATAAATGTAAAGGGTCAAAATAAAACAGCATTGCTGTTTGAGAGAGTTTGCAGTGTGAACGTTAACTACCATGTTTCCAGCACGACTAGGTGGAATCTTGGCTCAGGCAATCAAGGTCTTCTCAAGCAGCTGGAGATCAGGGAGAGGTGGTGGCTCCTGCAGTCAGTAATGCCACAGAGAAGGCTACTGCAGGAAGATCATGCTGGGAGTCCCGAGATCACAGAAGACTCAAGCTTTTCTGAAGTGATCTGCGAAGGGTAGGGTGGGAGAGGCACTTTATTTGGGTTGGGCCTTGGGGAAAGGGCTGAGCAGGGATGGCATAAGGAAAGGAAGGAGATTGGGTTTCAGTGAGGCACCCCCTCTACCCTGTGTTCCAAGGGAAGCCCTCATCCTTCCTTTCAAGGTGGCAAGGGTTAATGCTGTTTGACCAGTCAGGTATGCCACACTACCACATGCTTGCGGCTGGGTTAAACTCACCTTGGGCCATTAAATAATCCTTGACTTCATTTAAGGGCCTCAATTGGTGGCAGGTTGGGAAGGTCAAACATGGGACTTTCTGTCCAGAAAGTAATTCTCTTAAGGTGGAGGGTACCTGGTAGGGTGGACTACCCAAAACATTCTGCCTTCCCAGAATTACTTTCTGGGTGAGAAGTCCCATGACTTCCTGCTTCCAAGCTCACCACCTTCAGAGGATGAAGATTGCACCCCACAACAATGACTACACTTCCAAAAGTACTTATGTAGTAATTGTATTGAGGTCAGCCAGGCGGACATCATAGGATTTGAGTTTCCTGATTGAGGGCAGTTAATCTGCTCCAATCAGGAAGCTCCAAACAGGAAGATAAGAACCGTAGTGCCCTGGAAGGGGTGTAGGGGTGGGCTGCCTTTGGGAGGCTGGAAGATGGAGGGATGGTTGTTTGCTGGGTTGCCAGGGGTGTCTGTATTATGTGCATTGTTTTATTGTTCAGTTTATCGAACTGTCTGTATGTGATTGTGCTCACTGTTTCCTTTTTGATAATGTAAAGTGGGATTCGAGGTTACCTCATTTCCCTGTGAACTGGTTGTATGGTGGGGTTTGGGGTCTGGCTTGCCACCCCTTTCCCCCGTACATTGCTGTTTCTTGTATCCAGCTGTTCATGTCAACTGTTTCTTTGTAATTTATACTGGTTAAAAAAAAAAGAGCAGGAGTGTCAGAGATTCTGTTCACTCTGAGAGATGGCTCTGAGGAAACTGGGCCAGTTTAAATAAAGGATGACTTGGGTGACAGGAAACCAGCCTGTGTTGATGTATTTCAGTGACAATGAGAGAAAAGTATGCTTCTGAAGAAATTTGGTCGCAACAATCAGCTTTGAATTGGGATAAGCATTTCTGGCATCATACCGTTATTTGGGAAGCTTGACTTGTTTGATCCTGCCATTGAAGACTGGGTCCAGTATGTGGAAAGAATTTATCATTTTTTTCAGGGCAAATGATGTTGGGACAGATGAAATGCAAAGAGCAATATTCCTGGCAGCTTCTGGATCTGCAGCTTTTTTGGTTAGAGGCCTAATATTTCCTGAGGTTGAAAAAAACACTTTTCAAGAAGTTGATGGATTTAGTTAAGGAATATTGTGACCCAAGCTTCCTCTAATCCTGAGATACTGCTGGTTTTACTCTTCAGTTCGAGAACCAAGGGAATCTGTATTGGGATTTTAGACAAGGTTAAGGTGACTGGGCAGGGGCATGTGACTTTGATTTAAGCCTTAGTGAGATGCTGAGAGACCATTTAGTATGTGGGATCCATGTCATAACCACATAAAAGTGCCTATTAGCTGAAACCCAAATGGACTTCAAACAGGCACTACAATTGGCTTTGTCATTAGAAAATGTAGCAAGTGGAGCTTGCGAGTTACAGGGTATTCCAATGGAAGTGGACTCGTCAGGCTTGACTGAGCTTGGGGGAACACAACTTGAGTGAAGGCAATTGTATAGTCTCACTCTGGACACATCCTGAACAGAGGAACTCTCGGTCAGCCCACAGCAAAACAAAGCCAAGCCTCAGCCAAATGATTAATATTTTCTTCAGGATCCAGGCCAGCACTGTAGTTGCTGCTGGATGGGGATTTGAGTCTGCAAAAGAGGCGCGCTAGACCTGAATCAAGTAAGTAAACTCATAGGTGGTTATCAGGAGAGTGCACACCCTGGAAAGCCCAATTATATCTGGCTTGGAACAGTTAAATTGCTTAGCAACATCCAAATCAGAACCAATCAAAATAAACGTCTGGTTGTATGGTAACCCGATTCTAATGGAGGTTTATACCAACATGGCTGTATCAATGATTGCAGAACTAGTCTTTAACAAAATTAACTCTGAACTCCAACTCTTAAGTTTGCGTAAGATCTTGGTTAGACTGAGAATCTACACTGGGAACCTTTACAGATTAAGGGTACAACTTCAGTTCTGGTCTCATATGAGAAGCAGCTGGTTTAGCTGCCACTGATTGTAGTGAAATGCTTGAGCCCAAGCTTGATGGACCTGAATTGGTTGAGAAGGATCCTTGACTGAGAGAAAGTGAGGACTGCAGAGGTTGTAGTGTCAGCGTCGAAAAATGTGCGCTGGAAAGTACAGCAGGTCAGGCAGCATCCGAAGATGAGGAGAAGCCCTTCATTAGGAATGTGGCGGTGCCCAGAGATGTTCCCTGAAATGCTCCGAGTTGGCATTCTGTCTCCCCGATGTAGAGGAGAGCACGTCGAGAGCCACAGACACTGTAGATGAGGTGGGTGAATGTGCAGGAAAATCTCTTCTGGATATTAAAAGATCCTTTGGGGCCTTGGATGGAGGTGAGGTGGGGGGAGGAAGGCCAGGGCACAGGTTTTACTCCTCTTGGAGTAAAGGAAGGTGCCGGGGTTGCAGAGTGGGTTGGTGAGGGGGCATGGCCCTAACAAGGGACTCCCGGAGGGAATGGTCTCTACCTCTCTCCCTCACAAAGCTCAGCCCTCCACTCCCTCTGCTCCAACTCCAACCTCACCATCAAACCAGCAGACAAGGTGAAGTCGCATTGGTAGTTTGGTGCACCCACCTCTATGTTGCTGAAGACAGACGTCTACTCACACCCCTTCTCCCACCCCCTCAACCAAGACCTCACTTCTCATCACCAAACCATCATCGCCCAGACCATCCACAACCTCATCACCTCAGGGGATCTCCCATCCACAGCCTCCAACTTCACAGTCCAGGAACCCAGCATTGCCCGGTTCTACCTCTTACCCAAAATCCACAAACCTGTCTGCCCCGGTTGACCTATTGTCTCCGCCTGCTCCTGCCCCATCGAACTATCTCCTCATACTGTCACACTGTCCTGCCCCACTTCATCCAGGAAATTCCCACATATTCAGGACACACCCCTCTACCCCAACTCCTCCGTGACTTTTGTTTCTCCAGCCCCCAATGCCTCATCTTCACATTGGACATCCAGTCCCTTTACGCGTTCAATTGCCAAGCTCTCTGTTTCTTCCTCTTGTGCCGACCCAACCAGTACCCTTCCACAGTCACACTCATTCAATTGGCAGAACTGATCCTCACCCTCAACAACTTTTCCTTTGAATCCTTCCAGACCAAAGAGGTAGCCATGGACACCTGCATGGGCCCCAGTTATGCCTGCCTCTTCATTGGATACATGGAACAGTCCAGCTTTTGCAATTACACCGGAACCATCCCCAAACGCTTCCTCCACTACATTGATGACTGTATTGGCATCACCTCGTGTTCCCACAAGGAGTTGGAACAGTTCATCAACTTCACTAACACCTTCCACCCTGACCTTAAGTTCACCTGGACCATCTCGGACACCTCCCTCCCCTTCCTGGACCTCTCTGTCTCCATCTCCGGAAACCAACTCAACATGGATATCTATTTCTCCCACAGATACCTGGACTACACCTCCTCCCACATTCCCTCCTGTAAAAACATGATCCCTTACTCCCAATTCCTCTGCCTCTGTCATATCTGCTCCCAGGAGGAACAATTCCACTCCAGGACATTCAAGATGGCCTCCTATTTCCAGGACTGCAGTTTCCCCTCCCATGTAATCAACAATGCCTCCACTACAGTCTACAGTGTCCGTTGCTCTTGGTAAGGTCCTCTCTACATCGGGGAGACAGAACACCAACTTGCAAAGCATTTCAGGGAACATCTTTGGGACGACATAACCCCGACACACTGTGGCCGACCAGGACTGCCCTCTTGACCTGTACCACCTGTCCATCTTCCTTCCCACCTATTCGCTCTACCTGTCTCACCGACCTATCACAATCATCCCCACCTGCATCCACCTATCTCCTTCCCTACCGCCCCACACCATCCTATTTATTTCTCAGGCCCTTCCCCCACTCCCCATATTCCTGATGAAGGACTTATGCCCAATATGTCAATTCTCCTGCTCCTTAGATGCTGCCTGAACTGCTGTGCTTTTCCAGTGCCACACTTTTTAATTTTTTTTTTAAACACAAAGTGCACAAATCTTTATTCAAATTCCACCACCAGGAAGATAGGAAAACACCCGGGTGGCCAGTGACAAACACTGCCCTTCACATCAAAGGGCAGTGCTGTGTGATCAAAACAGTGAAGGGGAAGGTAGGGACTAAATCAAAATAGAATTGGAGGGAGAAATGATGCACTCCACTCCCTGCGGCGCCCACCTCTCCCTGAACAACTCCAGGGTGTTGGTCGACGCCGCGTGCTCCTTCTCCAAGGACACCCGGGCTCTAACGTAACCGCGGAAGAGGGGCAGGCAGTCGGCCCTAACGGCCCCCTCCACGGCCCGCTGCCTGGGCCTGTTGATGGCCAGTTTGGCCAGGCCCAGGAGCAGGCCCACGAGGAGGTCTTCAGACCTGCCCTCCTTCCTCCGTACCGGGTGCCCAAAGATCAGGAGCGTGGGACTGAAGTGCAGCCAAAAACAGAGGAGAAGGTTTTTAAGGAAATCAAATAGGGAGTGCAAACGCCCACACCCAATATACACGTGGTCCACGGACTCCACAGCGCCACAGAACAAGCAGTTGGGCTGGGAGTCCGTGAACCACCGCAATCTGCGGTTGCAGGGGACTGCTGCGTGCAGCACCCTCCACCCCAGATCCCCGAGAGAAAGGGGGAGGACTCCCGCGTAGAGAGGCCACACTTTTTAACACTGAGAAAGACTCACCTTGATTGGCTCAATATTTTTCAATTAGAAAATGGATGTCCAAGTGGTCCTAATTAAATACCCAGAAGATCTAGGGACTATTAAAGGAGCCAAGGCCACCTTGCATGTTGACCAGGACATCATGCCATAATTCTGCAAGGCCCACTCAGTGTCATTTGCCTCACAGGCATGAGGAGAGGCAGAAAGCAGAAGGCTGGAAATCCAAGGATTCATCAAACCAGTTCAGTTTGTGGAATGGGCACCACTGGTCGTACTGATCGTGAGGCCTGATGGGTTGGTTTACCTTTGTGGGGATTTTAAACAAATGGTAAACTGCTTCCCTGGATAAATCCCGAATCCCTCACACAGCGGACTTGTATTCAAAGCTGGCTGGGTTGGTGGGGGAGCTGTCCTTCATGAAGCTGTACATGAGCCATGTGTGCCTGCAGTTACGATTAGATGAGGATTCCCAGAAGTATGCTACAATTAATACCCAAAAGGGTTTGTGCCAATATAAGAGACTGGCTTTTGAGGTATTATCAGCCTGTGCCATTTTTCAGCAGACCATAGAGAACCTTTTTACAAGTCAAAATTAGAGTGGTGCTGGAAAAGCACAGCAGGCCAGGCAGCATCTGAGGAGCAGGAAAATGACATTTCAGGCAAAAGCCTTTCATCAGGAATGAGGCCTTTTGATGAAGGGCTTTTGCCCGAAACGTCAATTTTCCTGCTCCTCGGATGCTGCCTGGCCTGCTGTGCCTTTCCAGCACCTCTCTAATTTTGACTCTGACCTCCAGCATCTGCAGTCCTCACTTTCACCTAACCTTTGTACAAGGTCTACCCCAGGTCACCACTTATCTGGGTGACATACTAACAACAGGGAAGAGCTAAAAAGAGCATTTAAAGAACTTGGACATAGTCCTTAGATATTTCTATCAGGCAGGTGTATGCTTTGAAAGGGAAAAATGTGTGTTTCAGGCATCCCAAGTGACCTACTTGGGCTACAGAGTTCATCAGACTGGGTTACCTCTATTGGAAGCTAAAGTGTGGGTGATCAAAGATGTCCTGTTCCCCCAATCTGTACTGGAGTTGAGGGCTTTTCTTGGGTTGGTGAATTATTATACAAACTGGACTCTATCCTGGCACCCTTACATCTGCTATTAAAAAGAGGTCAGCCTTGGAAATGGTCTCACAGCCTTTAGGGAACAAACAGCTATTGTTGTTCATGGTCTTGGCATGCTATGATCCCAAGTGGGATGGTGCTGACATGTGATGCCTCCCCATATGGTATAGGGATCACTGGTGGCCTAATGGAGAGGAACGAACAATAGCTTATGCTTCCTGGACTTTGGCTGATGCAGAGTGTAAATTTGCACAGTTAGAGAAGGATGGTTTGTGATTTTGGAGAAGGTTTGGTGGTCATCTTTGGTGTGAGAAAGTTCCACCAATACATTTACTGACATAAATTCGTAACAGACCACAAATCCCTGCTAGGACTACTCAAAGAGGATGGGGCTGTCCATCCAAAGCTTCTGGTTGAATTCAGCAGTGTGCTCTCATTCTTAGTGCATACAATTACATTGGAACTCTGTCTGGGAGGTCAAGTAGCAAATGCGGATGCCTTGAGCTATCTCCTGTTGGCAGACACACCACTGGTGCTGCTGTCACTGGAGGAGTCCATTCTGGTTTTAAACTTTCTGGACACCCTTCTAGTGGATGCAAAAGGATTGAGTCCTGGCAAAACTACAACAGCAGGTAGTGATGGGGCCGTCACAACTAGAATTGGAACCTTTCTGGACCCAGCGAGACCAGATTGCCATAGAAGACGGCATATTGTTCCGAGAGATTGTTCCAAGCAAAGGTTGCTGCCAGATACTGGCTGAACTCCACCAAGGTCATCCAGGGGTGTACAAACTGAAGTTATGTCTGGTGGCCACAATTGGATGCAGACATAGCCATGTTGATGGGGGACTGCCCAGAGTGCCAACGAGGACAAAATTTACGGCCAGCAGCTCCCCCACATTTGTGGGAGCGGCCAAGTAACCCTTTACTTGGTAACACATTGACTATGATGGCCTTTTCAAGGGCTTAACGATCACAGTCAATGTGGACACCACCCAAAGTGGTTGGATGTGCAATGAGTTCATTTGCCAAATACAGGGGCTACGATCAAAAAGCTGTGAGCATCTTTTGCAATAGATGGACTCCTGGAGGTATTGGTCACAGACAACATAAAAACCTAAGAATGAGGAGCAGGAGTAGGCCAACGGATATATACCCATTTGGAAGAAAATGGGCTCATCAGTGATAGGCAGCATGGTTTTGTGCAGGAAAGATCATGTCTTACAAACCTAATAGAATTCTTTGAAGAGGTGGCAAAGTTGATTGATGAGGGAAGGGATGTAGATGTCATATACATGGACTTTAGTAAGGTACTTGATAAGGTTCCCATTGTAGGCTGATGAAGAAGGTGAAGTTGCCTGGGTGTTCTAGTTAGATGGATAGAGAACTGGTTGGGCAACAGGAGACAGAGAATAGTAGTGAAAGGGAGTTTCTCAAAATGGAGACCTGTGACCAGTGGTGTCCCACAGGGATCCATGCTGGGACCACTGTTGTTTGTGATATACATAAATGATTTGGAGGAAGGTGTAGGTTGCCTCACTAGCAAGTTTACAGATGACACTAAGATTGGTGGAGTAGCTGATCGTGAAGGGGACTGTCAGAGAACACAGAAGAATATATAATTAGATTGGAGAGTTGGGCAGAGAAATGGCAGATGGAGTTCAATTCAGGAAAATACGAAGTGATTTTGGAAGATGCAATTCCAGAGTGAACTATACAGAAAATGGAAAAGTCCTGGGGAAAATTGATGTACAGAGAGATCTGGGTGTTCAGGTGCATTATTCCCTGAAGGTGGATATGCAGGTCAGTAGAGTGGTCAAGAAGGCATACAGCATGCTTTCCTTCATCGAACGGGGTATTGAGTACAAGAGTTGGCAGGCCATGTTACAGTTGTATAAGACTTTGGTTTGGCCATATTTGGAATACTGTATACAGTTCTGGTCACTGCATTACCAAAACAATGTGAATGCTTTAAGGAAGTTGCAGAGGAGGTTCACCAGGATGTTGCCTAGTATAGAAGGTGCTAGCTATGAGGAGAGGGGTTGAGTAAATTAGGATTATTTTCATTGGAAAGAAGGAGATTGAGGGGGACCTGATTGAGGAATACAAGATCATGAGGTGTGGACAGAGTGGATAGCAAGCAACATTTTCCCAGAGTGGGGGACTCAATTACTAGAGGTCATGAGTTCAAAGTGACAGGAGAAATGTTTAGGGGAGATATACATGAAACTTTCTTCTGGGTGCCTGGAATGCATTGCCAGCAGGGGTGGTAGGGGCAGGCACGATAGAGTCGTTTAAGATGTATCTAGACAGATACATGAATGGACAGGGAGCAAATGGATACAGATCCTTAGAAAATAGGCAGCCTGGCATTGAGGGTGAGTTGGAGGTTTGGATTAGGAATTGGCTGGCTGGAAGAAGACAGAGGGTAGTAGATGATGATAAAGGTTCATCTTGGAGTGCAGTTACTAGCGGTGTTCCGCAAAATCTGTTTTGGGACCATTGCTGTTTGTCATTTTTATAAATGACCTGGAGGAGGGGCTAGAAGGTTGGGTGAGCAAGTTTGCAGATGATACGAAAGTCGATGGAGTTGTTGACAGTGAGGAAGAATGTGTCAGGTTACAGCGGGATATAGATAAGCTGCAGAACTGGGCAGAAAGGTGGCAAATGGAGTTCAATGTAGCTAAGTGTGAGGTGATTCACTTTGATAAGAGTAACAAAAAGATGGGGTACTGGACTAATGGTCGGATACTTGGTAGTGTGGATGAGCAGAGGAATCTTGGTGTCCATGTACACAGATCTCTGAAAGTTGCCACCCAGGTAAATAGTGCAGTGAAGAAGGCATATGGCGTACTGACTTTTATTGGTAGAGGAATTGAGTTCCGGAATCCTGAGGTCATGATGCAGTTGTATAAGACTCTGGTACGGCCGCATCTGGAATATTGTGTGCAGTTTTGGTCGCCATACTATAGGAAGGATGTGGAGGCACTGGAACGGGTGCAGAGGAGGTTTACCAGGATGTTGCCTGGTATGGAAGGAAAATCGTATGAGGAAGTCGTGAGTTCATGGAATGCCCTGCCAGTAGCAGTGGTGGACTCTCCCTCTTTATGGACATTTAAACGGGCATTGGATAGGCATATGGAGGATAGTGGGCTAGTGTAGGTTAGGTGGGCTTGGATCGGCGCAACATCGAGGGCCAAAGGGCCTGTACTGTGCTGTATTCTTCTATGTTCTATGTTTAAATAGAGGATCTGGAATGGCACAGGCTTGGACGGCCGAAGATTCTCTTCCTGTGCTGTAATGTTTTCTTTGTTCTACTGGCCCTTCAAGCCTGTGCCGCCATTCAATAAGATCATGGCTGATCTTTTTGTGGCCTCAACTCCACTTACCTGCGCTCTCACTGTATCCCTTAATTCCTTTAATGTTAAAATAAAACAGGACCTTGGGTTCACCTCACACTACAGGTGACCTCATTGCATGATACACACAGACAGACAGACACACACACACTCTCCTACAGACCCATACACTCACGCAGACCCTCTCTCATACGCTTACACTTACACTCCCACACTCACCCTCTCATAGACTTATACCCCCTTAGACTCACACACGTACACACACTCTCTCACAGACAGTATTAACTCGCACCTCCCCCCCACCCCACACACACACACACACACACCGACATGCATACGTATACATATAAGTTTGTGGGGTGAATTTGTACTTGCAGAATTACATTTTACTTTGCTCAAAACTGCATGAATCCATGTAAGATTCTGTAAATTCATTTTTTTGATTAGAATCAGTCTGACCATTGTGGCACAGACAGTCTCACACAGGGCAGTTCACACCTTCAATACATTATGTGGCCCACATGAGATGAATTTTTAAAGTTCACTTGAGAATGTAACTTTTAAAAAAGTTCTGCGATTTACGTATGAAAGAACCAAAACCAACATGATCATTCTAAAAGATGAGAGAGTTAACAAACAATCCGGGTCTTTTTCAATATATAATTTCAGTTACATCACAGTGTAAACTTTTGCTATAAATTATGTCTTACAATCTTAAACTCCATAACCATCTGATGAAGAAGCAGCGCTCCAAAAACTAGTGCTTTTAAATACTGTAAACCTGTTGGACTATAGCCTGATGTTGTATGATTTTTAACTGTTTAAAAAAATCTATCTTAGCTTTAAAAACATTTACTGAGGCCTCAACTACTTCACTGCACAGGGAATTCTACAGATTCATAACCCTCAGGGTGAAGAAGTTCCTTCTCAATTTGGTCCTAAATCTTCTCCACCTAATTTTGAGGCTATGCCCTCTTCTTCTAGTTTCACCCACCAGTGGAACCATCCTCTCTACATTTATCTTATCTATTCCCTTCATAATTTTATATGTTTCTATAAGATCCCTTCTTATTCTTCTGAATTCTAATTAATATGATCCCAGTCTATTCAGTCTGTTCTCGTAAGCCAACCCCCTCAACTCTGGAATCAACCTAATGAACCTCCTCTGCACACTCTCTAGTGTCAATATCTCCTTTCTCAAGAAAGGAGACCAAAACCGCACTCCAGGTGTGGTCTCACCAGCACCCTATGCAGCTGCAACATAACCTCTCTGCTTTTAACTCAATCCCTTTAGCAATGAAGGACAAAATTCCATTTGCCTTCCTAATTAATGAGCCATCATTCACCAACAGGGAATTCAAGTATTTCCTAAAGCTGAATGGCATTTTGCATAAGGTCAGCTCCATACCATCCATCATTCAATGATCTGGCAGAAAGAGCAATCCAAACTTTGAAAGCAGGCTTAAAGAAACAGTATACAGCTTCACTAGATACCAAACTGTGCCAGTTCCTATTTGATTCCAGGACCACCCCTCATGCAACTACAGGGAGAGTTCCAGCAGAGTTGCTTATGGGGGATGGGGGGGGGGGGGACCCTGCACCAGGTTAACTTTGTTCTTCCCAAACTGAAACTTTATTGCTGGAACAGCACAGCAGGTCAGGCAGCATCCAGGGAACAGGAGATTCGACGTTTCGGGCACAGGCCCTTCCTCAGGAAGGGCCTGTGCCCGAAACGTCGAATCTCCTGTTCCCTGGATGCTGCCTGACCTGCTGTGCTGTTCCAGCAATAAAGTTTCAACTTTGATCTCCAGCATCTGCAGACCTCACTTTCTCCTTTGTTCTTCCCAAACCTGGGGTGGATGAGTGAAATGACATTAGGAATACTAATGTCTGTCAAAAGGCTCCTCTAAGTGAAACAGACAGTTTACTTCAGGGGATGATGTTTGGTGAAGGAACCACAGAAATGGCCCTGCATAGGTAAGAGGCATGGTCGACGCGAGGTCAGGTCCAGTGACGTATAAAGTTCAGTTGGTGAGGTGGTCATGAAAAAGCATGTGCATCACCTGAAAGCTGCAACCTCACCAACGGAGCAGGAACAAGCCATACCCAGCACCTCGAACAGCCAGAAAGGCTATCGGAATCCATGGATTCTCCCTCTCCATCCAGTGTCAAAGAAACCTTGGAGTCTGAGGTGGACATGGCGGATGTCACAGCCTCATTGTCTTTACCACCTGAAGAAGAGGATGAAGTTCTTCCAAGGTACAACTCTTGCTGGTGCAAGAGGCAGGTTACAGTCCTGTACATGCCACCTGTATCTGATGCTGAGTCAGAGGCACTGGCCCCGGTGTGAAAATGCCTCAGGAGAGTCTACAAGAAAAAGAACAGGCCTATGTTACTGGACTTAGCAGAGTGAGTGATGTCATTGTTGTAACAAGGTCAGACCAGTGGACCACATAGAATATGAGTTCCGTGATTGGGCTGTTAATCTGGTCCAATCAGGGAGCCCTGGCTGACAGATAAAAACAGGAAAAAATGAGGACTGCAGATGTTAGAGATCAGAGTTGAAAAGTGTGGTGCTGGAAATGCACAGCCGGTCAGGCAGCATCTGAGGAGCAGGAGAGTTCATGTTTTGGACATAAGACCCCAGCCCAACACCCCTCTCCTATTTATCTTTCAACCCCTTTCCCCCCCTCACATTCCTGATGAAGGGCTTATGCCCAATACGTTGATTCTTCTGCTACTCGGATGCTGCCTGATCTGCTACGTTTTGTCATTGCCATACGTTTTGACAGGAGTGTCAGAGGTTTTGCTCACTCTGACAGGTGACTCTGAGGATGCCAAATCAGTGCCAAGCACTATGCACGTGTAAATAAAGGGTGACTTGGTGATGGGATACTGACCTCTGTAGAGTAATTTCAACTTAGATGGCTGTTTGTACTTTTTGGGGTTGTGCCACGGTGGTGATACATAAATGCAGTTCTGAAGAAGAGTCTTACTGGACTTGAAACCTAACTCTTGCTTCTCTTTCCGCAGATGTTGCCTGACCTGCTGAGTTTCTCCAATGTTTTCTTGTGTTTGTCTCATATTTCCAGTATTAACAATATTTTGCTTTCATTAATTATAAACACAAGCTAATCTTTAATTTTTCTTGTGTTTTCAAGCAATTAGATATCGTTCTTAGGTCTGAAGGAACCACAGGGCACGAAGAGAAAAAGAACAAGGTACTGAGTCTGATAATTAGCCGTGATCATATTAAATAGCAGAGCTGCTTTTGGGCCGAATGGTCTACTCCCACTCCTATTTCCTATGCTTCTTGCCCAAAGAAATCGTGAGGGACATATGTCACTAAAATGTGCATTTAATAAAAATGGAAAGAAAACAACGGCGCGGTTGTGAATGTGGAATGTTAGCTTCCAGAGTAACAGCGGGGCTAGAATGAGGCACACACAGGTTTGAAAGGCCTGAATGGCCTGCTCAAATCGTCATTCCGAAGCGCGCACAACTACAGAGCGATCTATCAGGCGAGTATTGGCGAGTGAAGCAATGAGGGGGAGTGTTTTTGTTCGCGGCAGCACCAATGAGGCTGCCTGAGGACTGAAGCTGACATACTCCCTCCTCACACGGACACATTGGGTGTGAGGGGAAGCGGGGCCGCACGGATGGAGCTGGAAAACATTGTGGCCAACACGGTGCTTCTGAAAGCCAGAGAAGGTAACAAAAAAAAATTGAATTTGCAACCGAGTAACAAAGGGCGGCCACATTGTAGCGGAGGACAATGGCTGAGGAAAACAGTGTAGCGGAGGACAATGGCTGAGAGAAACATTGTAGCCGCTCGGGGGCCCCCCGGAGGCGCTCTCTCTCTCTCTCTCTGAGCCGTCCCGGGCTATCGGGGAGTGGCCTTTCCTCTTCCCCAATGGGGTCTGGGCCTCGAACCAGCCCCGACACCCCTCCCGCATGCTTGGCCTTCTCTCCCACCCCAACCAACCCGCTGCACTGGACGGTGAAGCGGCGACCGGGCTCTTTCTCTCTCTTCCCCCGGTGTCCCTTCCTCATCATCTTCGGGCCGGTACAGACGAGCGTCCAAGGCGACTCAGGAAATGGTCTCGCCTCTCAGCCTTTTCTCCTCCCCTGGCCTCTGCTTCTGCTGTTGGGGGCGCCACCGTGGAGAGAGATGGGAAAGAAGAGGTGGCCTCAGTCGCCCTTTTTTAATTTCTCACCACCACCTCGTCCTCCCCTTTCAGGGTAAAGCAATCTTTTCTTTCTCCCCTTGACCCTGGCTGGACGCTTGGTTAGAACCCCTAGTTTAGTTTTCTGTCTTCCTGTGCCCACTCCCTTTGCTGGATGGGTACCTGTGCATGGATGTTTCCTGCTAACTCCCATCCCACCTTTATGTGCAGATAACATAACCCTGGTGCAGGCAGAATTTTTTTATATCCAGGTGGACCCAGTGGTGGACAATTGTGGTGCTTTCTGATGTCTGTGATCACATTTTCTTCAGAAGGGAAGAACTACTGTATCATCTTTTTTGTTATTTGAATTTCGGTTCACTTTTGCAACCCTCTGTTGTAGTGATTCTCAATGGCCCTGTCTTTTCTAATAAGCTAGAATTGTGTAAGAGTGATGAAAGACAACAGAGAAATTATAGTGATATAGTATGTAATGGCCCTAATCAATATTTCCAGCACAGCCTAGGGTCCAAAGTCTGATGCTAGAGTCCATGTATCTTTGTCTAATTCTCCTTTGATTGTCAGCTATGGCTCAGTCAGTTGTGCTGTTGCTTCTGAGTCAGACGGCTCTGAGTTCAAGTCCTGCTTTTAAGAGACCAGAATATGTGATGGAGCACTGCACTGTTTGGGGAGTGTGATTTTTAAACTAAGGCACTATCATCCTCCTGAAAAGTAGATATAGAGGCCCCTGCTTTGAAGAAGGGCAGGTCTTCTGTGTCCTGGACACAGTTTATTCCCTGAACAGAATTATAACCTGTTTGAATTATAACATCTAATTGATGTTTGGAAATTGCTACAATATTATTGACATTACACCTATGGGAAGGATGTTGTGAAACTTGAAAGGGTTCAGAAAAGATTCACAAGGATGTTGCCAGGGTTGGAGGATCTGAGCTATAGGGATAGGCTGAACAGGCTGGGGCTGTTTTCCCTGGAGCGTCAGAGGCTGAGGGGTGACCTTATAGAGGTTTACAAAATTATGAGGGGCATGGATAGGATAAATAGACAAGGTCTTTTCCCTGGTGTGGGGGAGTCCAGAACTGGAGGGCATAGGTTTAGGGTGAGATGTGAAAGATATAAAAGGGAACTAAGAGGCAATGTTTTCATGCAGAGGGTGGTGCCTGTGTGGAATGAGCTGGTAGAGGAAGTGGTGGAAGTGGAGTACAATTACAACATTTAAAAGGCATCTGGATGGGTATATGAATAGGAAGCATTTAGAGGGATACGGACCAAATGCTGGCAAATGGGACTAGATTAGGTTAGGATATCTGGTTGGCATGGACGAGCTGGACTGAAAGGTCAGTTTCCATGCTATACATCTCTATGACTATAACTTGCTTAGAATTGTTTCAGTGTAAAGTGGTAGCAGAATCAGTAGTGTTCCTGAACAGAACTTGGTAATTATTCAAAGCGGCAGAAAAGTACTCAGTTTTGAGGAATGTAGCTGGGGATTCTGACAAATTGGGTAGTTCTTATTGAATGCTCTTTTTCATGTGCTGTAAGAATTTGCGACCTTGTTGATTACTGAGGACACTGAGGTTGTGAAAGCTATACACATTTGTTCTTTGGAGAAAGTGAGGAGTATGGATGCTGGAGACCAGAGTCGAGAGTGTGGTGCTGGAAAAGTACAGCAGGCCAGGCAGCATCAGAGGAGCAGGAAAACCGATGTTTTGGGCATGACTGAATTTTGGGCATGTCAATTCTCCTGCCCCTTGGATGCTGCCTGACCTGCTGTGCTTTTCCAGCACCACACTCTCCACCTTTTGTTCTTTGTCCTAGTGCAGATGCAATGGGCCAAATAAAAGCCTCCTGCATCATACTTGCTATTTGTTCATATTATTTTACCTCCTCTGTGATATCGGGCTCCATTCTGTGGTATGGTTTTGCTATTTTGAACCTAGTCTATCATTCCTCTGAAATCTCTGACGTGGTGTTGACGTGGATGAGCGGTTGGTCTTCACAACTGATAAGTGGTTTTCACAAACAATCAGGAGGGAGATGAGGGATGAGGCTAATTATATCTCACGTTATATATCAATGTAACACCTGATAAGATGAACAAACGCAGTGTGAATGTAGGATTGATCTTATAGGGCTGAACCTCCTGGATCTGACCAAAGCTGTCATCACTCAAGGAGATCATGACTTGTTTTTGCCACCTTCACCCACTCCCCAAATACCTGCCACAGACACAACACCCAAATATCTCTTCTATCTTCGGGTAGCAAAAATTGATTGATCTTTATTTTGAAGTTTACTGATGCATTGCAGTCTACGGAAAAGAACTTCAAATTTCCAACACTCTTTGCTTCTGCCTGATGAAACATTGACTCTTCATAAGTGGGATTAAGCTTGGAATAAATGAGATGCCATTTTCTTCAGAAGAGAAGGACTAATGTGCCATCCTTTTTAATTTTGTGAAGTCCCATCTGTTTCCATGTACAGACCCATTGCCTTGATCTCTCAGAATTGGGACGTGGGGCAAGTGCACTTTAATCTCAACCCTTAATGACTGGAGATAAATACAACAAATATTGGACTTGCATGGTTCAGAACAGAGGACTTGACCATTCAGTCCTCTGAATTTGCTCTGCCATTCTAGATTGTGGCTAATCAATTTAATGTTTTTATCCTCTTATTCCATCCTGTCATTATTCAAGCTGTTTGTCTTGAATGCACTTAATGACTGAGCTTCCACAGCACAATAGTATTCCAAAGATTCAGTACCTTTTCTAGTGAAGAAATTCCTGTTCGTTTCAGTCCAGCCTGGCTTGTTCTGAGACTACCCTCTCGTTCTAGAATATCTGAAAAGAGGGCAAGACTTATCTCTTATTTGTAAACCTTTTCAGTGACCTGTTGGAGCTCTTTAAAATCACAATATTGATTTAAGGTATTCGTCAGGAAACTGTTTCTTATTGTGAGTGAATGCAAGACTGATCTAGTCACAAAGATGAATCTAACAATCAGGACAATGTCTGTGGTGAGAATTTAGTGGGCGGCACGGTGGCACAGTGGTTAGCACTGCTGCCTCACAGCGCCGGAGACCCGGGTTCAATTCCCGCCTCAGGCTGTGTGGAGTTTGCACATTCTCCCCGTGTCTGCGTGGGTTTCCTCCGGGTGCTCTGGTTTCCTCCCACAATCCAAAGATGTGCAGGTCAAGTGAATTGGCCATGCTAAATTGCCCCTAGTGTTAGGTAAGGGGTACATGTAGGGGTATGGGTGGGTTGCGCTTCGGCGGGTCGGTGTGGACTTGTTGGGCTGAAGGGCCTGTTTCCACACTGTAATCTAATCTAATCTAATATGGAAGTCACCACCTCAGTGTTGATGACGCAAATAGTTATAGATGTAATTAAGGTGAAGCAAGATATGTAGTTGAGGAAAAAAAAAGTAGGATGTATTGATCTGTGTTAGGTGAACTGCAAGTAGGAGGAGCCCCCATGTGGAACATAAACACCAGTGTAGACTAGTTGGACCTGTTTCTTTGGGATGGATGCTGTGCAATACTTTGGAAGGTTTGTGGTTTGCTCTGCCTCATCGATTTAAATAAGACGCCATGATCAGTCAGTCGGCTGGAATGGCTGACTCCAGGCTGAAGCACAGATCTTCCTGGTCTGCTGTTCCTTCTCTGGGGTGTGAGGTTGCTGAGTGGGCTGACATTTCTTGCTCATCTCCCCATCTGTTGCCCTGGAGACTGACAGGTGAGTCGGTTTCCCTCAGTTAACTGGGGTGCAACTGGATGGTGGTCGGTTTGTTGATTTTCATGCCAAGCTTGTGACCTCTCCACTTGCCCCCACCCTTGGAAAATGCAGGCACTCCCCTTGGTCGAGCTGGCCTGCATTTATTTTGCAGACAGTGGGTTATTAATTGGCTCAAGGTGGGAGTTCTACCTCCTTCACGATGGCAAACCAAGAGAATTTGCAGAGAGTACCGTCCGATCAAATGGCACTTTGTCGGCCTTGTTAATTAAGGTGGGCGGAATGTGAGACTGCTTCTGTGGGAGAGTTAGGCCCTTCCTTGGCCTGGGGCAAACCAAACAAGAAAGATCTCTGATATCATCTGATCTCCGAGGTGAAACTTCAAAGCCTTAGAGATGGACCATGAAGGTAAAATGAGAGGATGAAGAGGAGGAGGCTCTTGTGACTATTATTTGACGAGTGAGTGGGCTGCACCTTATATGCATTGCCTGACTTTAGATTGGCTAGAGACAAAAAAAAACTGCAGATGCTGGAATCCATGCCGAACAAACAGGGGGCTGTACTCTGTGTTGGTGCCAGGCATTCTGTGGTACTCAACTTTAGCAACCTGTACGCTTTCACCCCCCCCCCCCCACCCACAAAAAAGCCTGACAACCCATATAATAATCCAGATTATTACTAGCCTATTACAAAGACTGAAAGCATAGCCTCTATCTGAGATTTATATGTACAGTCAAGGGATTATCAACCTGCCTGTTGAATATTGTGCTTGTATTTGAGTGCCTGACTCCACATGCAAGGATGTGTCATCAAACAGGAAATACATTATAGACTTACTGAAAATTTAGAAGTAAACATTTAGGTGTGGTTCTTCCATTAGTGAAACGTAAAGTGCAACTTAATGTGCAATTTTACCAAGAGGGTTTTGATCGGGGTAAAAGGCAGTGATGTAGGGGAGATTTGTATCGTGTGTAAACAGTTAGTTGTGTACTTTAGTAGGTTATACGTGGAGTTCTCGGTTGAAATGTGGGGCTCTGGGTTGTCACTAGTAATCTGAGCGATTTATAAGGGGGCCCACCTGCATTATATTTATGTTGGTAAAGTTTATTGCTGTCAGTGAGCTCATTAGGCTCGACTGCAATTCTGCTGCATGTATAGTTATTGCTGAGAGACTTGTGGTGCAGTGGTAGTGTCTTTACCTCTGGGTTAAGTGGTCCATGTTCAAGTCTTGCTGTCATAACATGTTTGAGCTGTTGGATTAAAATAACGATGACTATTACTGTTTTGGAATATTCATCAGTTACAGTTAATTGAGCTGCTTTGCAAAACATTTCATTGGTCATGGTGAGAATTTAATTCTCCAATAAAGAAAACCTTTCATTTATATATCACCTGTCACAACCTTTTGGTATCCTAAAGTACCCACTCTTCCCTCATCACCACCACCCTCCTCTTCCAACTCTGGACTCTGTCTTTCTCTGCCTGACCTTTGCTGTCTCTCCTATCCACCTATACCTTGCTTTACTTTCCAGTACTTTACCAAGTAAAAGCAGAATTCAGCGAGTTGGCACAACTCCAAAATAAAATTGACGGTTACCAATTTAAATGGATGATTGGGTTTGCTGCCAAATGTTTTATCAACATATTTATCTCTCAACTGCTATTACTTTTCATCATTTTGTTTTTAAAGAACAGTTGACATATCATGTGGCCACACATCTCATTGTGGGATCTTGCTGTGCACAACACTCTTGTTTCCTGCAGTGGCGACAGAGATACCTCAGTGGATGTGAGAGGCTCTGGGACGTTGTGCTGTGGCCATATTCAGTCCTTTTCCTTTGTGATGGTCTTCTCTGACCACAGAATAGTTTGTGGCCAGTGTTGTACATGCGGCAATGTTCGGTTGGCTGTCTGTAAGCTGAAGCTGACTGCTTGAAGTTTCTAGTGCAATGAAGGCAGGTTTACAGTCCAAGTGACATCGGAGGTCCCCACTCTCCAAAACCCAGCGACGCCCCCCCCCCCCGCCCTCCCGCCACTCCTTACTCTTTCCCAGCCCTAGCTAATATTCAGATGTGGATCCATGTGCTGCTTGGGGACTGGGGTGTACAAAAAGATGAAGGGGCCCCTCAAATTCATTGGGTTCTTTCTAGATGGTTCAGTAATGGTATCTGTGGTTGGATGCAAGTGAATTGTTTCCTGCAGTCGTGGTGATTTGTTGGGTTGCTGATTTCTGAAGGTTAAATGTCTGGTGGAGACACTAAAGTTTATCAGTACAAAAGAAGTTGGGATGGTCTCTCTTTTAGAAAACTTAGTCTACTGAGGGTCTCTTTCATCCTCGATCGTGACTATCACAGCATCACTCTTGAATTGTTTCTTGCCTTCCTGTCTGTTTGTTTTATTTAAAACTCCCCTCGTTCTTTCTGCATATCTTGCCACGGTCAGACCTTTTCCTGAGCTGCCTTCTTTGACTCCGTTGAGTTCATTAACCTGGTCCTGCTTGTAAATTCTAGCATCTGACTCAGTGATGTAAATTAGAATGGGCATAGTCTCAACTCGCATCCTGATGCCACCTGCATAAAGCAAAAACTGTTTGCATTCACATAGTACCTATTGTGACCTTGAGGTATCTTGAAGCTTTTAACAGTCAAGCAGGAGCCTTTAAGTGTAGTAGTTGGTGTAATTGAAGGAAACGTTGATGGCTATTGGTATGGGGTAGGCTCTGCTTAAGCATCCATGAGGTAATCAAACATTATCCATCTTCTCCCCCCCCCGCCTCACTCCTTGCTCACCTGATGTAAAGACACCAAACGTTTCCTGTCATCAAACAGGATTGATCCTGAATTCCAAGTTTTGAACTTTGCCAACAGTCTTTCACGTGAAATGTTGTCATTTCTCTTCCAGAAATTATACAGTCCTGCAGCATGGTTTGGTCCAACCAGTCCATGCTGACCATGATCCCAAGCTATACTAGTCCCACTTGCTTGTGTTTGGCCCATCTTTTGACCAAACCTTTTTGATTCATGTACTTACCGAAATGTCTTTTAAATATTGTAACTGTACTCAAATCCACCACTTCCTCTGGAAATTCATTTCACATGTGAACCACTCTCTTTTTAAAAATTAAAAAAATACTGCCCGCGTGTCCTTTTTAAATCGTACTCCTTTCACCTTAAAAAATATACGCCCGAGTCTTGAAATCCCCCACGCTAGGGAAAAGATAACTACCATTCACCTTGTCTATATCCCTCCATGGTTTTGAAAACCTCTATAAGGTCACCTCTCAACCTCCTCTCCAGTGAACAAAGACCCAGCCTCTTCCTATGACCCAAGCGCGCACTTCCTGGAAACATCCTGGTAAATGTTCTCTGAACTGTCACCACCTTGATAATATCCTTCCTATGACAGGGAGATCAGAACTGGACACACTGCTCCAGAAGAGACCTGAACATGATGTTCCAAATTCTATACTCAAAATGCTGTAAGGTTATTGATGTCAGTAGTATAAAGGGACGATGCCATCAGTGATGAACAACAGGCCATTCAGTCCCCCAGCAGGTCTGTGTTGATATATATACTCCATACAAACTGCCTCCTGAGAGATGCCTTTCTCCCTCATCTGTTTATATAGTTTGCTCTTGAATGCTATTTGCTTCTACCACTCCTTGTGGTGGTGAGTTGCACATTCCAAATACTTCCTGAACTTAAGAAACTCGAGGGAAATTTTTTTTATTTGTTAAGGACTCTCTTATGTCTGTAATGTCTCCATTTGTGGGAGCACCCTGTTTAAACCAGTGTAAAACTTGGGAGTATTGCATACATATCTGGCAGCTATAGGGAAAATATAGAACCACTAAAGAGAAAGATTTACAGTGATTAATGTTAGGGCTATGCATGCGAAGGGAGGATGGACAGACTGGATCTGTTCTTCTTTCCAAGCTAAAAACTAACGGGTCTCAGAGGTCTTTAATATTGTGGAAGGGTTTTGAGAAAAGCTTTTGATAAACTTTCACTTCCTGCTTCTGGAGAAGAGCAACACTGTGACAGTCACAGAAACGCCAGTGGGAATAGACAAAACTTCACTCAAAGCACAGTGAGAGCATGAAACTCTCAATTGAGTCAATACTGATCTATTGAAGCCAGATCAGTACAGCAGAGAAAAAGCAAAAGAAGACTGTGCTGAAGATCGAGGTTTGTTTGGAGCATAAATATGGTTGTGGATTGATGGGCTGAATGGCCTCTGTTGCTGCATGTTCTGTGTGGCTAGGACTGAACCATCAACAACTTGACATCTACTGTTTTTGAATGCTTTGCTTTTACCCTGGTCACAGTATATCTGCAAGTGATGCAGTGGTAACTTGTAAAGATTGAGATAAGTGCATTTAAGGGAAGCCAGAAAAATAAATGAAGGAAAAACCAGTAGAAAGAATGAGAGTGTAAAGAGGTTTCTATGCAGCAGAAACACTAGCATAGATGGCTGTTTCTTTTCTGTAAAACTTTGCGTTTTTTAAAAAAAAGACTGGGTAGTCAGATATGGAACTAGTGATTATTTATGTTGGCCAACATGAAATGCTGTCCTATTTTCCCCCTTCAGTTGTCGTCGCAAGGTTGTTAGGAGACCTTTATTATGATCGCTGCTGGTGTGACAGATTGTGCCAGGTGGGGAAGAGAATGGAGGGAGGAGAGAGAAAGGAGTGTGGGGGAGTAAACACGTGTATGGTTAAGTGTTTCAGCTTAATTGTATGTATGTCTCTACAGTAAAACAGTCCAAGTTTTAGTTCTCCCTTGGCACAGTTTCACTTTCTCATCTTGGAAAACAGTAGCCACCTAGACTCTTGGTTTGTTTTATTTCTGTGTGGGGCTGACTGGCGAACTGCCATCAGATCCTCCTGCTCGTCTATCCATTGCTTATGTTGGATATTCAGTGTGTTTGAGAGTATCAGTGCTCGTAACATTTGTACCTCACAAATGCTAGGCAAAGGCCATCTCCAATAAGAGGCAACCTAACCATTGCCCCTTGACATTCAATGATGTTACCATCCCTGAATCCCCACACTCAACATCCTGGGGGGTTACCACTGACATGGAACTGAACTGGACTAGCCATCTAAATACTGTGGCTGCAAGAATGGGTCAGAGGCTAGGAATATTGCAGCAACTAACTCGCCCCCTTACTCCCTATCCATCTATAACGCACAAGTCAGAATGTATGATGGAATACTCTGCACTTGCCTGGTTGAATGCAGCTGCAACAACACTCAAGAAGCCCGAAACCATCCAGGACAAAGAAGCCCCCTTGTGTGGCATTGCATCCTCAAACGTTTGCTCACTCATACTCCGCAGAAGTTCAATATCTGTGCCAAATACACGATAGGCTGCAAAAAATTAACCAGAACTCCTTAGACAGCACCTTCCAAAATCCATGACCACTTTGGTCTTGAAGGAGAAGGGTAGCAGTTCATGGAAGCACCACCACTTGCAAGTTCCCCTCCAAGCTATTCATCATCCGGACTTGGAAATATGAGCAGGAGTAGCCCATTCAGTATGATCGTGGCAGACCATCCAACTCAATACTCTAGTACTGTGTCTCTCCATACCCTTTGAATCCTTTAGCCTGAAGAACCCTACCTAACTCCTCCTTGAAAACATCTAATGGCCTCAACCACTTTCTGTGGCAGAGCATATATCACAGTTCCTTCACTGTATCTAGAGTAATGTGTACAGTTTTTGGTGCCTTTACTTAAGGAAGGAGAACATTTCATGTGAAGCAGTTCAGAGAAGGTTCACTCAACTGATTCTTGGGTTACAAGAAGTTGAGGAGAAAGTGAGGTCTGCAGATGCTGGAGATCAGAGCTGAAAATGTGTTGCCCTGAAGAAGGGCTTATGCCCGAAACGTCGATTCTCCTGTTCCCTGGATGCTGCCTGACCTGCTGCACTTACAAGAAGTTGAGCAGATTGGAGTTTAGCAGCAAATGAGGAAATCTTACTGAAACGTGTAAGATCTTGAGAAGACTATGGTGGATGCTGAAGAATGTTTCATTTTTTTTAAATGTGTAGAATCTAGATCTAGGGGATTGGGTTTAAAAATTAGGGCTGTCTCATTTAAGAGGACCAATTTTTTTTTTGTTGGGAGGATTGTTTGTCTGTGGAATTCTCTTGTGGAGAAGTCAAGAGCAGAGACTTTTTGGCAAAGAATCCAGCATTTGTGCACAGAATGCAGTGTGGTTTTCTCTGGTTTAGTCAGCTGTTGAGTTCAGAACGGAGCTCTGCAATCAAAGTGCTTTCAAGGTGGGGTATGAGGAATTCTCTTTGTCCATGCCCTGTACCATCAATCCTACACTCGTTTAGTTCAACTGTGGCGCTTCCTCTAGTTTGAGATGATGGGGTGCTGGAACCTGCCTGATTGGGTACATGCGGAGCTAATCCTAATTTTAAATGTCATTATAAAAACTTGCATTTCTGTTATGCCTTTCAGGAACATGCCTGAAACACTTCATGGCTAATGCCCTGTGCTCACTAATGTCACAGGGAAATATGGCAGTCAGTATGTGCCATGCAGAGTCTCTCAAACAATGTAATTATGCTGCATTTTGGGAAAGCAAATTTTAGCAGGATTTATACACTTAATGGTAGGTCCTAGGGAGTGTTGCTGAACAAAGAGACCTTGGAGTGCAGGTTCATAGCTCCTTGAAAGTGGAGTCGTAGGTAGATGGGATAGTGAAGAATGAATTTGGTATGCTTTCCTTTATTGAGTACAGGAGTTGGGAGCTGAAAATGTGTTGCTGGAAAAGCGCAGCAGGTCAGGCAGCATCCAAGGAGCAGGAGAATCAACGTTTCGGGCATAAGCCCTTCAGGAATGAGGAAAGTGTGCTCAGCAGGCTAAGATAAAAGGTA
>NC_057711.1:10545801-10552625 GCF_004010195.1 Chiloscyllium plagiosum | reverse complement strand
ACCGCAAGAAATGCAAAACTTGCGCCCACACCTCCCCCCTTACTTCCCTCCAAGGCCCCAAGGGATCCTTCCATATCCGCCACAAATTCACCTGCACCTCCACACACACCATTTATTGCATCCGCTGCACCCAATGTGGCCTCCTCTACATTGGGGAGACAGGCCACCTACTTGCGGAACGTTTCAGAGAACACCTGAACAGGCTGGGGCTGTTTTCCCTGGAGCGTCGGAGGCTGAGGGTTGACCTTATAGAGGTTTACAAAATTATGAGGGGCATGGATAGGGTAAATAGGCAAAGTCTTTTCCCTGGAGTCAAGGAGTCCAGAACTAGAGGGCTTAAGTTTAGGGTGAGAGGGGAAAGATATAAAAGGGATCTAAGGGGCAACTTTTTCACACAAAGGGTGGTACGTTTATGGAATGAGCTGCCATAAGGGTCTGTTTCCATGCTGTACATCTCTATGACTCTATCACTCTGATCAGACTTGTTTTAGCGAGGTTGATTGAAGGATAAGTTTGGTGTATATCTTTGCTTTATTATTGAAATAGTGCAGTGGATCATGCCCACCATTGAGGGCAGTTAGGGTGCAGCGAGCTGACTCATCAGAATGTGTGCAGCCTTCCCTCTGCACTTTTCTGAAGTATCGGGCTGAATCATGTGATCCGAATCATTGGACTTGATCCCATGACTCAGTCCGTGAGTGCTGCTCAGAGCCACAGCTGGCTCCTTCCAGCCCAGTGCTTTGTTGAAACAACAATAACAACTTGTATCTGTATAGTGCATCTGACGTCACAAAACAATCCCAAGGTTCTCCACAGAAGTGTTCGCGGACAAAAACCTGGCACCAAGCCACGAGAAGAGATATTAACTCAGATGACTAAAAGCTTAGTCAAAGCCATCGGTTTTATGGAGCATCTGAAGTAGAGGGGGGTGGGGGGAGAAGAGAGAGAGAGAATAATGGACACAGAATTGGTACAAATTTTTCATGGTGTGGGTGTCACTGGCTGAGTCAGCACTATATAGCTTATAACTGGAGGTGGTGGTGATGAACTGCCTTGTTGAACCTCTGAAATCCTAGGGATGGAGGGACAGCTACAGTACTGTGGGAGCGACTTCCAAGATTTTGACCCTGTGATACTGTAGTAATGTAGAAAAATAGGAGGAAAAGTAAATCATTCACCCCTTTGAGCTTGCTCTGTCATTCAACATGATCATGGCTGATCAGTCAACTCTGTACCAGGTGGCTCAGCGGTTAGCACTGCTGCCTCACAGTACCAGGGACCCAGGTTCGATTCCTGCCTCGGGCGACTGTCTGTGTGGAGTTTGCACGTACTCCCTGCATCTGCGTGGGTTTTCTCCAGGTGCTCTGGTTTCCTCCTACAGTCCAAAGGTGTGTAGGCCAGGTGAATTGGCCACACTAAATTGCCCATAGTGTTAGGTACATTAGTCAGGCGTACATATAGGGTAGGGGACTGGGTCTGGGTGGGTTACTCTTCGAAGGGCGGTGTGGACTTGTTGGGCCATACTGTAGGGAATCTAATCTAAAGTGTACCCTGTTCCTGTTCTCCCCCCATACCTTTTGATCCCTACAGTCCCATGCTCTACAGTGGGATCAGCTACATAACCTTTTCCCCATTTTGCTCGCGCGCTCGCTCTCTCTCTCGCTCTCTCACCCCTCCTCCCTCTCCTTCCCCTCTCTCTTTGTGTATATTGAATGTGCTAGTGTTGTGATTTAGAATTGAAGGGGAGGCATGCTGTGTGAGGAAGTCCTGCATGGTAATCTGGCTAAAATGAATCAAAACACGAATTGGTTTAATTTGAAAAGGAAAACTTTGCAAGGGCTCTGATGGGAAGAGTTGGGTGGAGGGGTGTGGGACTCCTCTGTTAGCTCTTACCAAGTGCCAGCACAGTAACAATGGGGTCAAAAGGCCTTCCTTAGTGTACCTGTGTGATTTAGTGATTGATAATGGTTGTAAGTGGGAGTGCATGATGCTTGAAAGCAAAGCTGCTTTCTGGTTTTGCGGCAGAATTAGCAAGAAAGTGGCAGATATTTTTTTGAAAAGTGGAAATGAGAGACCAGCTGCAAACAAATCGCAGACTCAACTCAGGAAAGAGAAGAGTTGACTGTGTTTGAGAGGTTTTCCGGTGGGAATATTACTGTCTTTTGAGGACTTTTCAATTGTGCATTTGAGTGAGCATTGCAGGCGAGGCTAGCGTTGAATGCCCATCTCTAATTGCCCAGGGGGTAATGTTATGAGTATATGGAAGGCAGAACATTGCTCTGACCATGAGAAAATGGAGTTGGCTGTGGAAGGCAGTTGGCTCATCATTTTGTTTGTTTGCATGTCAGGATTCAGATGTCTCCTCTTTCTTTCAAAATCTCAGGATTGAATCCAAAGCATCTAACATCGGCCATTTGGCACATTGTTGAAAAGTGGGATGCCTGAAAAGCACAGCCAGTCAGGCAGCATCTGAGGAGCTGGAGAATTGATATTTCAGGCTTAAGCCCTTCATCAGGAATGAGGCTTGGTGGTCAAAGGGACTGAGAGATAAGGGGGGTGGGGGAGGTTGGGAATGCAATGGGTAGATGAAAGTAGGGGTGAAGGTGATAGGGTGGAGCTGATAGATGGGAAGGAAGATGGACAGGTCAAGGGGGCGGTGCAGAGTTGGAAGGTTGGGACTGGGATAAGGTGGGGGGAGGGGAAATGAGAAAACAGATGAAATCCACATTGATCCCGTGTGGTCGGAGGGTCCCAAGGCAGAAGATGAAGCGTTCTTCTTCCAGGTGTCTGGTGGTTAGGGTTTGGTGATTTGGCACATTGACTGTGCTCATTCTTTTTAAAAAGTAGTCCGTCTTCTTTCCCCTATATTCCTGAACATTTTTCAAGTGTATATCTAGTTCTCCTTTTGGAAGTTATTGGCTTCCCCCATTCTTTTTGGCCAGTGCAGTTCAGATGGTGGTAACTCTCCGTGTGAAACGATTTCTCCTCATATGCCTTCTCTTTTACCATATAAGGTATCAGCTCTTGAAGAGTTAGGGGTGAAGTTGCAATCGACTTGGTTCAATTTGATGTCACTGTCTTTGGATGAGGAATCTGTCAGCCTTGTAGGTGACAGAATCTTGTAGGTGACAGAAGTGACAGCTGGCCCCTGATGTGATTATTCCCAACTAGTCAATGAAACTTGTAGCTATTGCTCATGTGCAGTAAACTCTCTCATTATGCAAGAGACATTCCGCTTGCTCAGTCACAAGTTATCAAACCTCTACCATTTTACAATAGGACGTAGATATAGGAGCAGAAGTAAACCATTCAGTTTGCTCAATTGCATGTGCTTTTCAGCTCAGCGGTTAGTTCAAGTACCCTTCAGGGCTGCCAGTCCTGTTTTTGGTTTATTTTGGTCAACCGAAAAGGTGGATTGTTGGCATCATTAGACCGCATTCACCCAGAACCTAATATGTCATGATTGTTCTGTGTCTCTGGTGACCAACCCTATTGCCAGTGGAAACAAAGTCTACTTGTTTACTTGTTCAAAATTTCCTATGATTTTTAATACCTCAGTCACATCTCCTCTTTCTTGGCTCCAAGGGCAGAAGTCTTGTATCTATTTTTGTCATTCTGTATTTTCTTTTCCCCTGACTGTTCTGTGTGTTTGATATCTTTCCGAAAATGTTGTGCCCATATTTGAACACCCTAGTTGAGTCAAAGCTTGCGACCATAGTGATTTGGCATTGCTTCCTTATCATCTTGCCTCTTTATAAAACCCAGGCTCTCCTATATTTCTCTCATTGCTGCCAATATGATATTTTAATCTGCTCACATGATGTGTTCATTGCTATCTTGGCTAGTGTTTATTGACAATCCCAATGTTGCCCCTATGAAGGTGGTGGGGGATGCCATTTTGATTCACTGCAATCCATTTGGCATAGCCATCTCACAATGTGTTAGAATCATAGAATCCCTACAGTGTGGAAACAGGCCTCTTGGCCCAATAAGTCCACACCGAAGAGTATCCCATCCAGACCCATTCACTTACTCTATTACTCGACATTTCCCCTGACTAATGCACCTAACCTACACATCCCTGAACACTGGGGCAATTTAGCATGGCCAATTCATCTGACCTGCACATTTTTGGATTGTGGGAGGAAACTGGAGGAAACTCACGCAGACACGGGGAGAATGTATAAATTCCACACTGACAGTCACCTGAGGCTGGAGTCAAGCCAAGATCCCTGGCGCTGAGGCAGCATGCTAACCACTGAGCCACCGTGCCATTAGGGAACAAGTTCCAGGATTTTGATCCAGTGACACAGGAGGAATGGCAATATAGTTCCAAATCAGGATGGTGTGATTTGGAGAGGAACTTGTAGATGGTGTTGTGCCCATACTTCTGCTGTCCTTCCCTTTCTTGGCTTTGGTTTGGAAGATGCTATCTAAAGGCTGAATTTCGGCAGTGCGTTTTGCTGCTATTGAGCATTGGTGTTGGAGGGAATGAATGTTTGTGATGTGGTGCCAATCAAGTGGGCTGATTTATCCTGGATAGTGTCAAGCTTCTTGAGTGTTGTCAGAATTGCTAGTTGAAATCTCTATTAAGAATGTTGGATTTAGAAGGTGAATGTATTATAGCGAAGTTCGAGATGGCAGAAAAATGAGTAGGAGGCAAGTAATAAAGAAGAGAGTCTGTAGGAAGAAGAGGAGCTGAATATTGTTTAAATGAAGAAAGACTGCCAAAAGTTGTAGCACGGGTTTAAGGGGGATATTGCTTGAATTAAAAGCAAGCATCCAAGTTCAGTCGGTAATGGGGAAGGCCAAATAGAATGTTGGCCTTTCATTTCAAAGGAAATGGAGTATAAAATAGGGAAGTCTGTCTAACACTATACAAGGCACAAGTCAGACCGCAAGTGGAATGCTGTGACCTGTTTTGGGCCCCTTCGTCAAGGCAAAGTATAGAGCGTTGGAGTCCCTGCAGAGAAAGTTTACCGGGTTGGTCCTGCGTGTGGAGTGACTGCCTTTTGAGCAGAGGTTGGGCCTGTACTCAAAGATTTGAAGAATTTAGAGGTGACCTTAATGAAACACCTGTTTCCTGTGAGGGGAGAAACAGGATAGATGTGGAGAGGTTGTCTCCTCTTAACGGAGAGTCAAGGACCACAGGGCATTATAAGGGGCATAAAATTGAAGACAAGTCAGGACGAATTTCTTCTCTGACGGAAGTGACTCTGTGAAATTCTTTACTGCAGAGAACTGTCTAGGCTGGGACATTTATTATATTCAAGGCTGAGACAGACAGATTTTTACTTAGTAAGGGGATCAAGGGTGATTGGGGAAAGGTAAGAAAGTGGATCAGCCATTATCTCATTGAATGGCAAGGCATACATATGGTCTCTTGGCCATCCAGGTAAGTGGGGAATGATCCATCACACTCCTTGTGCCTTGTAGATGGTGGACAGACTTCGGGGAGTCGGACCTTGAGTTATGAGTCAGTACATTGGGTTACTCATTGTGGGGATCCTCACCTCGAACCAAGCTGCCAACTTCAACCACTACAATCCATGTGGTGTCGTGTTTGCAGTGCTGTCAGGCAATTCCAGAATTGTGACCCAACGACACTGAAGGAACAGCGATATGTTTCCAAGTCAGGATAGTGAGTGGCTTAGAGGGAAGCGTGTAGGTGGTGTTCCTGTTTATCTGATTAGATTAGATTACTTACAGTGTGGAAACAGGCCCAACAGGTCCACACCGACCGGCCGATGCGCAACCCACCCATACCCCTACACCTAACACTATGGGCAATTTAGCATGGCCAATTCACCTGACTTGCACATCTTTGGACTGTGGGAGGAAACCGAGCACCCGGAGGAAACCCACACAGACACGGGGAGAATGTGCAAACTCCACACAGTCAGTCGCCTGAGGTGGGAATTGAACCTGGGTCTCTGGCGCTGTGAGGCAGCAGTGCTCACCACTGTGCCACCGTGCCCCACTTCAGAGACTTGAGCATAGTCCAAGCTAACATTCCTTAGTTTGTACTGAGGATGCAGTGTCATCAGAGGCGCTACCTTTCAGCTGCAATGTGTAAACAAAGGGCCCACCTGCCCCCTCAGGTGACTGAGATTCCAGGATCTTGCATTGAAGATGACCTGGGAAGTTCTCCCTGATTTGATTCGGAATAGTCAACATGGCTTTGTGCGTGGGAAATCATGTCTCACAAACTGGATTGAGTTTTTTGAAGAAGTAACAAAGAAGATTGAGGGTAGAGCAGTAGATGTGATCTATATGGACTTCAGTAAGGCGTTCGACAAGGTTCCCCATGGGAGACCGATTAGCAAGGTTAGATCTCATGGAATACAGGGAGAACTAGCCATTTGGATACAGAACTGGCTCAAAGGTAGAAGACAGAGGGTGGTGGTGGAGGGTTTTTTCAGACTGGAGGCCTGTGACCAGCGGAGTGCCACAAGGATCGGTGCTGGGCCCTCTACATTTTGTCACTTACATCAATGATTTGGATGCGAGCATAAGAGGATGTTTGCGGATGTTTGTTAGTAAGTTTGCGAATGACACCAAAATTGGAGGTGAAGTGGACAGCGAAGAGGGTTACCTCAGATTACAACAGGATCTGGACCAGATGGGTCAATGGGCTGAGAAGTGGCATATGGAGTTTAATTCAGCTAAATGTGAGGTGCTGCATTTTGGGAAAGCAAATCTTAGCAGGACTTATACACTTAATGGTAAGGTCCTAGGGAATGTTGCTGAACAAAGAGACCTTGGAGTGCAGGTTCATAGCTCCTTGAGAGTGGAGTCGCAGGTAGATAGGATAGTGAAGAAGG